>NC_092211.1:73387061-73399438 GCF_043381705.1 Parasteatoda tepidariorum | reverse complement strand
GAAGCCTACTCAATAAAAAATCTTAATTGTTTTATTTTTTTCACAAATAGCACACTTGTTTAAATGCTGCTAACAAGCTGAAATTTACATAGATTTGTTCTCTTACAAATTAATAAAATAAGATATAAAAGTAAAAACAAAATATTTTAATATCTTAAAATTATGCTTATGATATATATATATTTTTTTTTTGCCTGCTATAACAAAACCTTCATAGATCTCTCTTGTTTTGTAAAGAAAGCTTACGCGGTTTTTATCTAGTACTTAACATTTAAATTTTGTAGCTTTTCATTATTTTTTCTTCATTTACATAGAGACTCTATAAATATATTTGCACGAAATAAATTCAAAAATGCCTGAATAGTAAAATTGTTAATACGTAAAATAGATATACTTAAACTTACTATGGAACAATATATTGTGCAAATAATCCCTAATGATATCATGGAAATTTCAAGAGATATATCAGTGACTGCGCTCAATGCTAATACAGATCCATACAGACAAGTAACCATATAAAACATCTGGAAACAAAATTCAGTATGATTTAAATAAACAGGAACAATGTACTTATGCAAACTATAAATAAATGTTGATTTTTTTAAATTACCATTTGCACAAGGAATAGAGTTGAGATGATGAACCTAATTATCTTTCCAAAACGCATCTCTAGGAACTGAAAATGTAATAAAATAATTATAAAATAAATGAATTTCGAAGGTAAAAAAATATATTGTTTTCAAAAAACATGTATCTTAAAGTGTTTCCCATGGACTTAAATGCTAATCAGAAGTTCGAAAAACACGGGTGGTTTAACCTACCTTTCCTTTTTCATATTTTACCATTTATTTAAGTGATGAGTATGCAAAATTGCAGCATGGTATCAATAACAATCACTTGCTTCTGACAAAAAGCAATTTTCAAGTTGAAAGAGAAATCACGAAACAATAAAGTAGTAATTAGCAGAAGAAAATAGACAAAAAACCCAGCTTAGAAAATGTAGCTAATGTAGGAGGCCTAAATAAATAAAAAAAAATACTGCACAACTACAGGCCATAGTGATTAATGAGGAAATTTCCTGGGAAAGACTATGAACTGAAAATTATATCAAGCCATTTTGGACATCTGAGTTTGTTCTTTATTAGTATTAATTATTTAAATATAAAAAATTGAAAAACAAATTTTATTTCCTCAAATCTTCAGTACTAAATTTTGGTGGTGGGAGCGTAGTCAACGGCGTTAGAGTTGGACGTGAAGCTGACGAAAATTTTTATTCATGAAACAATAACTGAAACACGAGTATTGATGTAATGTAAAGTTACCTTTACTTAAATGGCAACAATGAAAAACTTGTAAGTGAAGAGATAGCAAACAAAATGCAGCAGCTCTCGACCTAATGCAAGTGCAGTAAACGTTTAATTTAATTATATTTCTTTTATCCGACTAGGTCTAGAACGTCAATTTTGACAAAAATGTTAATTTTTTTTTATTCACTAGTTTTTTTCTCCACACACTTCTGCTTCTAAAACTGTTTTATTTGTGAAGATCAGCTAACTAGAAATGAAGTTATTTTAGAATAATATTAGCAACACTTACCACAAACAACTTGAAATATAAACTTTAAACACGTTTATTGAAAATTCTATTTTTGAGTAAATTTAGAATTCGTAAAACATTATATCTTACAAACTTAGAAAGTGATCAAGTTGAAATTTTTCACAGTTATTAATTAATGTTTTGTGAAGGCAATGACCCACTGATAAATGTGTATACAGCATGATTGTTATTTAAGAGTTTTTTTTTAAATTGCTACCCCAAAAATTTAACGAATTTTTGTGTTGTAACATTCAAAAGCTTATAACTTTTTAAATTTTTAAAATTTTTCTTAGTTTTGGGGTCATTGCCTTCTCTTATGCCATAAAATGATACATGTAAAAGGAAAACTAATTATATTAAATTCATTTTGTGTTAGAGTGTTTTGCGTCATTCCATTTTTTCGCCGATTTTTTACCAAAAATGTACCATTTTAAATATTTTTTATATTTGTATCGTTGTTTTATTACTTTAGTAGCAAGTTTTAAGCTATGATGTTTTAAAAAATGTACAAATAATATTACATAACAAAAAATTTTAAAAAAATGCNCTTAACTAAGTACTTTGATTTCTTTAACCCATTAAGTATATTTTTTCGTTAAAACTAATAACGTTTGAACTTATTATAGTTGACTCCAAACGAAGTTTTCACTACTATTGTTAGAAACTATTTTTTTTCATAATCAGGATACATGAAGTATTCTCTTAACACAGTTTTATTTCTGTTGAATGTAAAACGAAGTATTCGATAATTTTAAAAATGTCATTTTAATTCCTCGTTTCCCATTTCAAAAGTTTATCATGAAACAAGAACAATAAATAATTTAAACTTTAGTGTCATTTAACTTTACAAGACACGTGAGGGGCAAACATTCACTATATGCATGGTACTAAGTTACCAAATTTTGTTGTATTTAGTTAAAATTTTTTAAATAGGTAGTAATGTCATCACAAAAAATAATTTTAGTTAAATACAGGACCCGCAATTCTGATTACCCTATAGGCCTTATGTATTATTCTTGTCTATTTCTAGGTTTTACTCTTTTGCTTTTGAGTATTTTGAATAATATTTTATCGATAGCTCAAAGCTAGTAGTATACATTCAATTATTCACTGATAGCAATTTTTCGGGAAAAAAATGGTTAAATAAAAATTTATTTAACTGTTATTTCACCAAATTTAAACAAAACTGTCAAATAACCATAAATAAGATGGTTTTCAAACAGTTAACTGTGAGAATAACCGCTTATTAACTTCTTTTACCTAATAGAGTTCGATAAACAGTATTTCATCACACCGACTAAGCCCACCTAATATAGCTGCTGGGTACGTAGTATAGCCGAGAGGATAAATCTGTTAGTCTCATGACAGACAAAACCGGGGTTCAAGTCCCAGCGTTGACATACATAACATTTGCTCAATTCCCTTCACATGAAGAATTTCCAGTATCTTGCACTCTCTAATGCCCATTACCTAACTAAGAGCCTAACTCCAATTTCCAGTTAAATTTCTTTTTTATGACTTCATTCATTCTAATTCATTAAAGTTATTCTAATTCTAAATGGTAAAAAGAAAATCGAACAGTTTAGTATTCATGGTCTTATAACCATATTTGTAAACGGTTTCAAAACCGTAAAGGTTTAAAAAAAGCTTCGCCGTAAACTTTGCGATTAAATTGGAGGAACTGACGGTTACTTCACCATATTCTTTGAAGGAAAACTCTAACAGTGTTGATATTTTACTTTTTAAAATAAAAGCAAACATATAAACTTACTTTACAAAATTTTCAATTTAGTTTTGTTTTGATTAGAACAAGAAATGCTTTAAAAATGTAATTTATATGTTAACCTGCACATGTCTCCATTTACTATACGGGAACTCGTTGGCCGGCTGGAACTCTCGCTCTCACGAGAGTGAGTCCAGCACCCTGACGACCAGGCCATCCCGACCGGAAGTTTAAATAAAACAGAGAAATGAAAAAAATCTGATAAAAAGATCAAATGACTCAAAACTATAACTTAGCGAATTTTCAAACAATGTTCTAATGCTTGAGCCGCGATGGCTCAGGGGATAGAGCGTTCGCTTTCTAATGAGGCAAACCGGGTTCGAATCCCAGTCGATACGAATTCCGCATCCGGCTTGCACCGATCACAGTGCTGACGTAAAATATCCTCAGTGGTAGACCGATCATGGGTTAGAGTCCCCTTGCGGTCAGGCTAATCATGGGAGGTTCTCGTGGTCCTCCTCTCCATGTAACGCAAATGCGGGTAAGCTCCATCAAAAAGTTCTCCACGAAGGCAAATTTCTCCCAGGAGTTCCTTTGTCTTCTGGGATTAGGTTCAAAATTACATGGTTACGGAGTTGAATATTAGTAGTCGTAAATCCATAAAATTGTGTCTGCTGTTCAACGACGGTTATATTATAAAATAAAATGTTATAATGCTTGTTTAAATCAATACCTAGCTTAAAATGATTTAAAATTTAGTGGCAGATGAAAGTATTTGGTTTTATACTTTATCTATGATATTCTATATACATACATATAATATTCTTTCGTCAGTCTTTATGTATAAGTAATAAGGTAAAAGCTATGTATTTACCTCATAGATGGTCGAAACGCCACATTGAAAATACACTGGTATAAATACCCAAGATGCTAGAAGTACTCCAATTGAAAGACCAAAGGGAAGCGTTATGAAGCCTATTCCATATTTGTAAATCTCTGCAGGTACAGCAAGCATTGTTGTGGGTGATACGAAAGTTACAAGAATAGACAATATGACAGGAAGCCTACTCATCTTCTTTCCAGCCAATATATATTCTTTTGTGGTTTTTTGTTCACTGGATAATAATCTCGAAGCTATTCCGATACCTACAGATATTAAAAGTGAGGAACAAATTACAATGTAATCTGTTATTCCTAGGTATTTTCTGTCGAACATATTTGTAGAATTTCATGAAGGCATATGATTAAAAATGTGTGCCTTGTTTTTTAGAACTAAGTAATAGGAACTAAGTAATAGAACTAAGTTTAGAACTAAGTAATGGACGATAAATAAAGAATTCGCTAGAGAAAAATGTAATAAACAGGAAAAGCTATAAATTAAAGATGATTGCACAACTAATGAACGCAAGGATAATGAGAAGATTTAACTCTGAAATGACTATGAATTGAGAAATGGTATCAATTAATTCCAGGATTCTGGATAATTTTTTGTACTTCTCCAAGTCTTTTGCCCATTTGTTGTGATTGCATTTGTAAGCATTACAATAAATTATTAAATTTAGTTATACCAAATCATGCTAACTATTTATTTTTTTGCCTAATTCATTTTAGGCATATGAAATTCGTATTCATAGTTAAAGTATTTGACATAAAAGAGCAAACTCTAGAGAAAAAGAAAGTGGTCATTTTGACCACAAGTCTGTTTTGAATTCGTAGTTACAATCGATTCACGCCAAGGGCAGATGAAATTACTACATACCTGATGTATTTTTAAATACTTTACATTTTTATTTTATTTATTATTATTTATTTTTTTTTATTAGGAAGGAAATATAATTTTTACTCTCCATGAACTGAAAATTCTTTTGTAAGTTTTCCATGAATGAATATATCGACCAGGGAGTGAAGGTTATCAAAAAAAAAATTATGTTCAGAAAATTTTACAAATAAAAATGATTTTTTTTAAATTTTGAATAGCTACGTACTAGTACTATTAAACATTGAAATAAAACTGCGGAAAGAGGTCCCATTTATGCATCCATTCGATCATCCATAGATCGAAATTTTGACCTGAACCAGAGAACGATCAATCTCGAATTCAGTAACTCGAATTCAGAGATTTAATTTGAAATGCGAACAAAGAGGGCTTTGTGACCCGACAAAATTAACATGCACTAGTCACCATTTACTTCACAAAAGTCTCAGAACGGCTGTATTCGAATTCCCATTCTCACGAACTTGAGTCCAGCGCCCTGCCAACCAGGCTATCTCGGCCCCTTACTTCTTAGTAATTATTATAACTGCACTATCTGTTATTTCATTCCAGTTTAGACACCATTCCATCATTTTATTTCTTTTTACAGCCAACACTGAACTGCAGACTTCTCAGTTTTTAATTATCCCTGTTCAACTCCGTAACCTTGTAATTTTGAATCCGACCTAAAGGACAGGGAATTACTGAATCCAACGTTGAGATAAACAGGAGTTCGTGAAGGACTTTTTGATGGACACTCAGCTTTGTGGTCTGTGCAAGCGAACAGCAGAAATCGCATCAACTAGCCAACAGTGGGATCTGAACATGGGTCACTTTATTGAGACGCGAACGCTCTAGTCTCTCAACCTCCACAGATCACCAAGCTGTCATTTTCATTTTACTTTAAAACTCTTTGAAAGGCTGACCTACATTTTTGAGTTTACGGTTACTAATGTTCATTTCCGTAGCCTTGTTATTTTGAACCCAATCCGGAAGACAAGGGATCTCCTGGATGAAGGAAAGGGTGAAATTTGCTTTCATGGAAGACTTTTTTGATGGAACTAACCTGTTTTGCGTTTCATGGATACAAAAACCTCCCACAAGGGAATTCCTTTCCAGGATCCGTCTACCAGTGAGGATATTTTACGTCAACAATGTAGTCCGTACGAGCCGGGTGTTGAACCCGTATCGGTCAGATATCGCTGAGATTGGAACGCTGTTCACCTCAGTGAAGACTAGCCCTCTATCCCCCTGACCCACCACTGATTGCCTAGCTGTCGTTGTGAAAAATATGGTTTCTATCCCCGATGGTGACTAATTGTGCTTCAGGCTTCAATTTAATTTCAAATCGCAGGGGAAATGAAAGTGGCCTTTACGTCATATTAATCAACATTTTGATTTTTTGAATACAAATTCTTGATTCCCATGGCATCTTGACCAATAGAATTGCTGTTATTTGAGTGATTCATTTTTTTAAGAAATTTAATACAATGCATTTTTAAAAATGACTTTTTTTTGCTTAACAAAATAATAAAAATACTATTTTTATATTAAACCTTAAATACTCATTAAGAATTTGAAAATAATTAATTAACTCAATTAAATTCACGCTGATCGCAATGGAAGATATCTGGACATTCCTTGTTTTCAGAGGATTTGCTGAAGAGGAGTAATAGTTTCGGATATCAAATAGAAAAGTATGTATTACAATTTTTCAAAATATCTTTAATTTCAAAAAACAGATAGGAAACATGTAAACACATACAAAAATATGATGAATGGCTTATAAGTATCATACGTACATCAAAAATAATTTACATCCGTGAGGTTGAAGTAATGATATCATTATTTTCTTTTTCGTATTTTAGTTCTTTTGTTTTGAGTGAAATTTTTTGTTTCATCCATAGCCGAGTAACTGGACTAAGACAAATGGAATCCTCTGGAATTTCATTGTTTTTCCACCCTGTAAATATGAAATTACATTAATGAAAAATAAAAATTCAGCATTATAAATCGCTTTATAAAATTATTTGCTATGTAAACTGTATAAACAGCGTTTCGATATTTTAAACCATTGTCTTATTAAACGTTTACTTATTTAAAAGCATTGGTATAAAAACGCTCAAATCAAATCGAATTGGATTTACTACTGCCAAACGTAATAATTCTAAAGAACCTTCTTAACACTGTATTTTCATGTCTTCTGACATTCAAAATTAGCATTTTATGTAAGATTTATACGAAAGGATTTAATAAAAAAGATAGTTTTTATTTTATTTTCTTCTTATTTTGTCTTCCATTATGGGGTCGCGAAGAATAGTCAGTGTTTGGTTGAACCACTGACTACAGAAAGACTCAGCATATTAACAGGGCAGTGTTGCCCGAGTACTGTGAAACCCCGCTATAGGGAACCAAGGAGTGCCGCTATAGTGAAATCAAGGGACCGAAATTTCGATTCACTATAACTGGTAGTTCACTATATACGTACTGCAAACAATTTTGACCAATTTTTCCGAACTACTCCCTTTTATTACACATTTAAATAAATGACCAATAAAAAGAAATGCAAAATTGATTAAAAAACAATACGCAGTAATAGAAAATGTGTTAACTATTATTTTTTATTACTCATCGTCGTGTGTTCTAAAAATTTAGGGAAGGCCTTTCTTTACGGAGGAGAAGCTGAGACAGAAGAAACAAAGAAGAAAAAATGCTTATGCCTACTCAATGGAAAATAGGTACCAAAAAATGAGGGGGAAAATCAGTNTATATTTGCTAGAGGGCTCCGTCCCCTGCTCACTACCGCTCGCCAACCTCCGATAATTGCTACGCAATTACATTTTCGTTCGCTTCGCGAACAAACTTAAAGTCATCACTGCACCAACATCACATAGATTGTAAAATGTCAGAGGAGCTTATTATCAACATTATAAACTTATATAAAGCAATTTCAATGCAAACAATATTATAAACTTATATAAAGCGAGGAAGCAATATTATTTAACAGATTACTATAGGGCATTAGCCGGAGATCAATCTCCGTATCCGAAGCACGCGTGGTAGAGCCTAGCTCAAATCATTGTTGGTCTTATAGGATAGGTACTGAACGAAAAAACTTTACAAAAATTACAAGCAAATTAAAACATGTAATATTAATAAGTTGATTCTAAGTAATATTTCAAAAGCAAATACCATTGCAAGTAACTGCTCAATTAACTTCAATACTGTCAATTGACAAAATATTTTAGTTTCAATCAGAAGTATTCGTAAGTGCACCAAGGTATTCGTTTTCATTTAAACGTCTTGACCTTTCAACGTTTCTTCGCCCCGCATTCCGCCGTCGAGTATTGATAGCACTACAATTATTTCCCAGTTAATTTTGTGCAGCTAAATCATGTTCAGCTCTATGCCGCTTTTGATCCACTTTTTATAAAAGATATAAGTATTTTAAAGTAAACTCATATTTTGATAATTTGGAATGTAAATAGTTTTTTGAGAGAGTGTTGATTCATGCTTCCAATAACTCTACCCGATTTATCAAAGCTATTAAAATATATTGGAATTCTGAAATATATAACTGCGTTCTATCAAAACAAACATTCTATTATAATACTTCAGAATAACTATCCTTTTACATTGCCACTCAAAATTAATAATAAACACTGGATAATATTGCGTTAATGACACTTTTATCTAATGACGTCATAAACAATCGTTTGCATAAAAGCATAAAGTTTAGTTCATAATAATCATATATATAATCGTTTGCATAAATAATCGTTCGATCTTTTATAACTTTACGTAATAAGTGTGAGATTTTTTTTTCTATNTTTTTTTTTTTTTTTTTTTTTTTTTTTTTTTTTTTTTTTTTTTGAATGGCGATGTTATAATTTTGTTATTGAGTTAATAACTATTCCTTTTTATAAACGTAATAGTAGAGTTTACTTAATTATTTGATTCCTCTAAGTTTTATTTGAGGTCAGTTTATATTTGGTATTTTTTGACAGCATTATTAAAAATTATTACCTTTTCACATACACGCGTTCTCTATTTTGATTGGCTGTTTTGTGCATTACTAACCAGAAGTCTTCCGTGATTGGCTATGTGTTATCATTCCACTCTTTTCTTATATATAAAGATATTTATATATATATATATATATATATATATATATGNTGAGCTTAAAAAATGTCATTTTTCTTGCAAACTACCAAATTACAAACAATACTTTAGATAATTTCTTGTTTAAAAAAAAACTATTTGAAGTTATTTTAAAAAGCAAGTAAGTTTTTCTGATGTAATTTTTTTTGTCTTCTCTAAATCGTTATCTCACGACAACTTATCATTAAGAAATAGATCGATGAGCCATATTTATTGATTTTACGCGAATGAAAAGTGAATCAGAAAGTTCATTTTTCACATTCCATATTTAGACCTTAATTTTTCACCAAGAATAAGCCTCAGTCCCCACTGTTAAATTAACGACATAATTTTTTCTATTTAATATATTCATATTCTTTTAACGTACAGATAGTAGGAGGTAAATACGAAGCTATTGATGAAAAAGAAATTTTTAAACAGAGGGAAATGTTGTTTACCCTAAAAGCATTCTACTGAAAGATAATATAAATACTCATTGTTTTCTTGAAATGGCTCAAATGTTTGATGCGATCTTCTGAATATTTTTAAAGTTTCATTTTAAAATATACTGATTATTTAAAAAAAGTAAATTGAAATGATTAACAAAAATTACAAAATTTTTAAATCCTTTTCGCAATGAAAAATAAATTTGCTTCCAGTTATTTTAAGTTTTGAAAACAAATTCTAAGGCTTACCTGTTAGAATAACAGCTAGGAAAATAAGAACTAATGTAAAAATGAATCCAATGGTACTGTACCACAAATAAGATATTTTAACCAACACAAAAACGTCCCTAGAAAAAATATATTTTAGTAAGCTAAAAATGGTTCATGAAGAAATTGGTTTCCAAAACTGTTTTGGGGGCTCTTTTTTATTTTAAATGAAGAAATAGAAACAAAGCATAATCTTGAGAGAACTTCAAGATTATGTGAGTCACAATTATAAAGTTGATTGAAAATTAACAAAATGTTTTTTATAAACTATCTTTGAAAATCATTCTATTAATGAATAATGAATATTTTTCATGTTTTGGATAACTGATGCAAGTGTGCAACATATAAGGCTCAGAAGCACATGAAGAAACAGTTCATAATAGGTAAAGCACCCCTAATGGTGCATGGTGACATTTCGGACATGGGTATTTGCGATTTCAATCCTGGTGAAGTTCTCTAGCTCCCAAAAAATTTGTGGCAACATGTATGCAACTTCCTATTATAACTTTCTTGAACTTGTACATTTCGACAAAATGCAGACTAAAAATGTCAATTTAATTTTCATATTTTTATTTTATAACCGTTGTTGAATAGCTGACCCAATTTTATGGGCTTACGACTATTAATGTTCAACTCCGTAGCCTTGTAATTTTGAACCCAATCCAGAAGACAAAGGAACTCCTGGATCAAATATTGGGAGAAATTTGCCTTCGAGGAGAACTTTTTGGTAAAACTAACCCGCATTTGCGTTTCGTGCTGGAGAAGTAGACCACGAGAACCTCCCACGGATAGCCTGACTGCAAGGGGACTCTAATCCATGATCCGTTTACCACTGAAAATATTTCATATCAGTACTGTGGTCGGTACAAGATGGATGCGAAATTCGTATCGACTGGGTTTCAAACCCGGTTCGCCTCATTGGAAGGCGAACGCTCTATCCCCTGAGCTATCGCTGGTCATGTCACTTTAGTTAAAAAAAACTGTAGCTCTGAGAAAGTGATTGCAGGTTTGAAATCAGCGTCGTGAAAATATACAAAATTCTTTTTAAAAGAATCTGGCTCTTCAAAAAAAAATTGTAATTGTAAAACAATAGATTCCACCAATTATATCAAAATTCCGAAAAACACAAAAATGCAAGTTAAATTCTATTTCCTTTTACAGTATTAGTTGGATGGTATAGTTTAAAAAATGTGCCCTTAGTATAAAAAAAAGAAGTGAAAAAAAACATACAGTTTTTATATTCTATCCCTATCTATATTCTATCCCTAAGCGTCATACTAGAAAAAAGAAATAGATTAAAATTAGAAATAGATTTAAATATTGTTACTTAAACAAATGAGATAATTTTCCAGCACAATCAACCTTGAACAGGGGTGTACAACTATAGTGGTTATAACATTCTACTGTAATCTCGGAGAACTTAAGTTCGAATACCACCACCGAACATCTCTCTCACATTGCACCCTCCACATCGTTTTTGAGACTTAGCATTTTTCTAAGAAATCAATGCTGTTTCAATTTTGTACATGTCGCTATACTCAGTAATGAATGCATGGGTTATTTAAATTCGACTGTGTTTGTTTCGGAGCTATTTTGACACACTTTTAAGAAACCCTTTAATGCAGTGTATACGCTAAAAATTATACTTTGAACACATAAGACTTTCATAATGATTATAATTTTCAAACTATATATTCCATCAATTTAGTTATGACTTCATCTAGTTCAGCATAACACAAAACAATGGAAACAATTACTCAGTTTCCTTACTATGAATGCCAGATACATAATAGTTACTGGTCTGTATTTTCGTGTATAAAATTCTGTACTTTTTATACATGAAAACTTTAAAAACATTTAACCACATCCGAAACAGTACCTCACTCGTCTAAATGGCAATATTTAAGAACCTTTTTTACTCCTCTCTTACCCCCAGTTTAAGTAAAGAATTAATGTAAGAAAAACAAATATCTTAAAATCATATTCATGCCCTTTACTAGGAGTGATAAAAATTGCATGCTTTTATAACAAAGTGCATAATTATACCATGCTACTATCCTACATTTCCTACTTCAAAAAGAAATAATCAAGCGAAATGTGGCAGACAAATATAATTTAACTAGGAGGCTTCGCCCCCTGATCGCTGGCGCTCACCAACCCCCGGAACTGCTTTCACAGTTCATTTCGGATTGCTTCGCAATCCAATGCTCGCGTTGCTCGCTCATTGGATACGTTCTTAACGTCTAGTTTTTGTATACTTTTTTGAATACTGAAGTTCCGAAAACTTTTCACTGTAAAAAATTCTAAACCTGTACATTTCAATATTAATTTGAAATTGCAAACAGTTCACATATTTTTCTTAATCACACTATTCTAAATTTCAGTTGTTGAGAAAAGTAACTGTTGTAAGTTTTGTTTTAAAGTCTTTCCCACCAGAGGGCTAAAGCCATGT
>NC_092211.1:73377657-73384226 GCF_043381705.1 Parasteatoda tepidariorum | reverse complement strand
CGGTTCTGCCATGTCAGTAATCGGGTTTTTAAGAAGTCAACGAATACTTTAGAACAACAATTACTATGAAAGCAAATCATGAAACTTCAATATTAAAATCTAAGTGCTTACCTGCAAACTGAAACTTTCTGAAAATAACTAATTACATTTAATAAAAACTGTTAAAATAAAGAATAGAAAAACCAAAGAGATCCAAGTTAAGTGTGATCGTTCCTTCAAAAACACTTAAATTCCTATTTTATATATTATATAGCTACAACGCTTAGGAAAAAAAAACTAAAATGCTAAATACATGAAAAGAACACGAAAATGAATTAAATTTTTATGGTATCAATTTCTACTTCTATATAATTTTTTATGGTATCAATTTCTATTTCTATATCGCTACAAAAACTATCGCCTTCTCTTAAGAAAAGAAAATAGAGCGTGGAAAGACGAAGAAAAACTTATTATAACAATTATGAACAGCGACAAATATAGTATAGTGTAGTTGAGTATAGTTAAATGCGGCGAGCTCTCTGCTTATCGCTTATTGCTCTGCGTTTTCACGACAAATATTGAGTATTGAGTATTGAGTATAGTAAAGTGCGGCGTGCTCTCTGCTTTGGCTTATAGCACTGCGTTTCAATAGGTAAGGCTTAAATTAATTTAGCCTATGAAGATTTATTTGAGCTCTGAGGCTCTTCTTCAAATTCCACCGTTCTTGTAAAATCCGTGACAAATATATCAAAGCGAAGCGTTCTATTTACGTATCGAATATGTTGTCACATTTTTAATACAAAAGTTAAACTTTTCTCCACTTTGATGCCCTTCGGAAAGATTTGTCTTTGAAAAGTTGATATTCTAATTAATTTAAAAGTAGCGTTCCCATGTATAGTTGCTACCCTTTTTGGTGTTGTGATAAACAAAAAATTTTAAAGTGTGTTCTCATATTTACTGTTTCGATGTTATGGTTTTACTTATTAATTAATTTTTGTTTGTTTGTTTATTGGACAGTACATATTTTTATACGCATTAGAATCAATTTACAGCCTAATTGCAAAGCTTTTCGTTTAAAAAAAGAGGCATTTTGAGTAATATATTTTTACTAATTTCTTTAAACATTTGTTATTTTGTTAATTCTATATAATTTTTAAGCGTTAACTACAGTTCCGTGTTTAGACATGTATTTAGTTTACCTTAACACCAGAAAATGGTGGCGACAATGCACCAAAATGTTTTTTAGTGTAGAATAAACCACGATATTATTGTAAAGTAAACCTACGGAAGAATTTTCGCTGCTCATTATAATTCCGATTTTGGATTGGCCATCAAGAGTTCTTGGCCCTTATCCCATATAAAGCGTCTCGATGATAGTTTCGAAAGTAAATTTATTTAATTGTCGGGATATATATTTATATAATTCATTAAATGTAATTTATGCATTATAAATCTTACTATACATACTTTAGATTTATATAAAATTCTGATTCATTATTCGAAGATGCCAAGTTTTCAAATGGACTGAAATTTAACTCATTCTATTGCTAACTCAGCTATTGTTTCTTAATTAAAATAAAATTATTCCTTAAAAATTTATGTCGTTACTACATGTATTAGAGTTTGAATACATTTTTATCACTTTAGTAGTAAAGTTGATTCCATTCCAAATTTTTAATAGTAGGCTTTAAAGTTCATTAAACTTATTGAAGCGTTTACCCTTTATGATACTTTCTAAGAAAATACGTGCTAAAGTAAGTATGCATCCAATAACGCTGTACCACAGAAAGCCTATTTTAAACTACACAAAAACATGTCTGAAAAAGAATAAGTAAGGCTAAATAAAATTCGGAATTTTCTAAAAAAAGTTTACTTGCAGAAGAACATTGCAGAAAAAATTGAGGAAGAAAGCATGATTTTTTTTTTACAAAAAAGTACTATTGCTTTTGTATATGAGATGCATAAACAGTTGAAAATCAATATAATGATAAGCAGCAGCACACATTTAAAATTGATGTTTTTGCATCGAATCGCTCATCAGTACTTTTTAAAAAGATTTGTACCTTACACGTTTTCCTTATTTCCATTAGATAGCTGCACTATACATAAAATCATATCATTAACTGAAACAAAGTCGTTGTTTCCCTTAACCGAAAAAATTCTCCTAAATACTTTAACAATGTAGCTCATCCTTATTTTGTAACATGTCGCAATTTATACTGAAACATGACATCTCTGCAAGGAGCTTTTCCTCAGTATTCTTCTCAGAAAGGTATTCAGCTCTGCATTCTTCTCTTCATTCCTTTCAGAATTTCTACGAGATAGCTACATATTACACAGAAACATATAATTTTAATACATTGAAATATTTTTTTTTTCGCTAAAACCCTCTTCTAAACAATTTGAAAGTGTGGTTCATCCAATTGTATTTCCCAAAATTTTTCAATTTTACGCCTGAACTATAGAGCTTATTTATTAACCGCAACACAAAACTGTATTAATTGGTCTCTCTGCTTTGTGGCACAGGTTTATTAATATCGCTAATTTTGAATTTTATTTAATGGAATTATAAAATTTAAAAATATTAAGAACAGAGGGGTCAAAAAAATGTCTAGGTAATACTTTAAAAAGTTGATTGTCCCTAATCTGGTAAAAAACTAAATAGCAATTGAATAAATTGTTTCTGTAGTATCAATAGAATGCATTTGTATAGAGTCCTTGTCCATTGCTTTGCGTATTAGAGAATCTTTAAATTATTTTCGTTATGATTGGGGGAACGATTTCTTTTCATATTGGATTACTTAGTTTCAAAAGTTTTCTGATACATATGTGAAAGCCGTGATGGCTCAGGGGATAGAGTGTTCGCCTTCCAATGAGGTACGCCGGGTTCGAATCCCGAAGGTGCCTGGTCGATACGAATTCTGAATCCAGCTTGTACTAACCACAGTGATAATGTAAAATTATCCTCAGTGGATCTTGGGCTGGAGTCCCCTTGTCGTCAGGCTAACCGTGGGAGGTTTTCGTGATTTCCCTCTGAATGTAACACAAATGTGTGTTAGTTTTCTCAGAAAGTCTTTCAGGAGGGCGAAATTTCCCCCAATACTTGATACAGGAGTTTCCTTGTCTTCTGAATTGGTTTCAAAATTACAAGGCAACGGAGTTTAATATTAGTAGTCTTAAACCCGAAAATTGGGTCGGCTATTCAACGACGGCTATGAAATAAAATAATACATGTTACTCAGTGTTATTTTAAATTATAATTTCTGTTGCAGAACAAAAAAAATGGTGTATTCTGAAATTTTCCTTATAAAATTTAGATGTTTCCATTTTATCGAAACCACAACAAAATATACACTACCACCATATTTAATGCCCCCCCCCCAATTTTTTTGTATAATTTGTGTTGTCAGTGAAAATGTCGATAAATAACGCAATTAATAATCATTTCATATAATAATTTCTAAGATAGTGTTACTTTAGAATTCAGAATGGGACAACAGCTTGGAATAATACTTGAAATCTCTCTAAAGAAGGAAAATCTTATTTAACAGTTTCTAACACTCACTTATTAGTTGTTGTTTGAGCAAGCATACGAAATTTATTTTGAGAAAATGTTGAAGTTGCATTAAAATGACTTGTGGCTATTAGGACGACCCAATTGTCTGTACTGAATAGCAACGTGGATTGTGTGTACTTAGAAAATAATGTTCCAAATGATAGGACATCAGGCTGTATACCACATTCAGGGCAAATAAAGCGCACTATTGGAAACGAAAGGCAATTAAGGGTAGTAAGTTATGCATAATGGTCGTTTATGTTCAGCTAAGTCCCATAAAGTTCCTAATGTAAGAATAACTAACCGATAAACTGAAAATTTTGTTGATATATTTTGATGCATATTTTGTACGAAACTCGAACATTTTATGATACTTATTGTCTTATATCCATAATAAAGATCTGATGTCAATACTGTAAAAATATTCACTAAAATATAGCCAAAACTATCATTGAGGGAGTGAAGGTTATCGAAAAAATTTATATTCAGAAAATTTTGAATTCCAATGAAATAAAAATGGTTTTTTTTCATTTTGAATAGTTACGCTCTGGTACTATTGAACATTGTAATAAAACTACTGAAAGAGGTCCCATTCATACATCCACTCTATCATCCATAGGTCGTATTTTTGACCTGAACCAGAGAACGATCAATCTCGATTTCAGTACCCCAAGAGATTTAATTTGTAATGGGAACATAGAGGGTTTTGTAACTCGACAAATTTAACATGCACTAGTGACCATTTACTACAAGGTCAGTCTCAGAATAGCTGGGTTCGAATTCCCATTCTCACGAACGTGAGTCCAACGCCCTGCCAACCAGGCTATCCGGCCCCTTCCTTTTTAGTAATTATTATAACTGCACTATCTGATATTGCATTCTAGTTTAGGCACATTTCTATCATTTTATTTCTTTTCATAACCAGCACTGAACAGCTGACTCAATTCTCCGTTTTTGGCTATCAATGTTCAACTCTGTAACCTTGTAATTTTGAACCCGACCTAAAAGACAGGAAACTACTGAATTAAACATTGAGATAAACAAGCATTCGTGGAGGACTTTTTGATGGAACTCACACGTATTTCCGTTACGTAGAGAGGAATACTTCACGCGGTTAGCCCGATATAAAAGGAAATCTAAATCAGCTTTGTGGTCAGTGCAAGCCAGCAGCTAAAATCGCATCAGCTAGACAACAATGGGATTCGAACATGGGTCACTTTATTGAGACACGAAAGCTCTAGTCTCTCAGCCACCACGCATTACCAAGCTGTTCTTTTTAAAATTCGTTGAAAGGCTGACCTACATTTTTGAGTTTACGGTTACTAATGTTCTTCCCCGCAGCCTTGTTATATTGAACCCAATCCAGAAGACAAGGAAAAGCCTGGATCGAGTATTGGGAGAAATTTGCCTTCGTGGAGGACTTTTTGATGGAACTAATCCGCATTTGCGTTACATGGAGAGGAAGACCACGAGAACCTCCCACGGTTTGCCAGACGGCAAGGGGACTCTAACCCCATGAACCGTCTACCATTGAGGATAGTTCAAGTCAGCACTGTGGTCGGTGCATGCCGGATGCGGAATTCGCATCGACTGGGATTCGAACCTGGTTCGCCTCATTGGAAGGCGAACGCTCCATCCCCTGAGCCATCGCAGCTCGCCTAGCTGTCATTGTTAAAAATATGGTTTTTATCACCGGTGGTGTCTAATTGTGCTCCAAGTTTAAGTTCAATTTCGAATTGCAGAGGAAATAAAATGGCATTTACGTAATACTGACCAACATTTTGATTTTGAAAAATACAAATTCTCAATTTCTATGACATCTTGGCCGATAGAATAACTGTTATTTGAGTGCTTCAATTTTTTAAAAATTTCATACAATGCACTCTGAGTATTTCTTTTTTAAATATGACTGTTTTCTTGCTTAATAAAATAATAAAAAATACGATTTTTATATTAAACCTTAAATATTCATTAAAAATTTGAAAATAATTAATTTACTCAATTAAATTCACGCTGATCGCAATGGAAGATATCTGGACATTCTATATTTTCAGAGGATTCGTTGAAGAGAAGTAATAGTTTCAGATATCAAATAAAAAGTATGTATTACAATTTTTCAAAATAACTTTAATTTCAATAAAACAGATAGGAAACATGTCAACAGATACAAAAATATGATGAATGTCTTATAAGTATCATACGTACATCAAAAATAATTTACATCCGTGAGGTTGAAGTAATGATATCATTATTTTCTTTTTCGTATTTTAGTTCCTTTGTTTTGAGTGAAATTTTTTGTTTCATCCATAGCCGAGTAACTGGACTAAGGCAAACGGAATCCTCTGGGATTTCATTGTTTTTCCACCCTGTAAATATGAAATTGCATTAATGAAAAAATAAAAATTCAGCATTATAAATCATTTTATAAAATTATTTGCTATGTAAACTGTATAAAGCGCGTTTCGATATTTTAAACCATTGGCTTATTAAACGTTTACTTATTTAAAAGCATTGGTAAAAATAACGCTCAAATCAGGTCGAATTGGGTTTAATGCTGTCAAACGTAAGAACCTTCATTACAGTGTACTTTCATGTCTTCTGACATTCAAAATTAGCATTTTATTTAAGATTTATACGAAAGGATTTAATAAAAAAGAGAGTTTTTATTTTCCTTTCTTCTTATTTTGTCTTCCATTATGAGGTCGTGGAGAATAGTCAGTGTTTGGTTGAACCACTGACTAAGACTCAGCATATTAGCTGGGCAGTGTTACCCCAGAAATATATATATATATATATATAAAGAGAGAGAGAGAGAGATATATTACTTCATAGTTTCGAATTTCTATTTTTACTACTATAAGTCATAATAAACTCTAAACTCAGTGGCACGACAGACCATGGAGGGCCAAGTCATATTGTGCCCATCTTAGTTTTCTTGACCTTGGGCTCTGGAGTGCGGGAGCAGATGTACCGGTCCGGTGGTCAGTCGAACGCGGAATCCCCAGTGTTTAGTTCCCAAGCATGCTTGGTGCTC
>NC_092211.1:73287720-73375891 GCF_043381705.1 Parasteatoda tepidariorum | reverse complement strand
AAGAGCAATGGCTCTCACTTCCTATTGAACTGATAGACCGCATAATTGAAAGCATCACACATCGCTGTTTGTGCTGTATTGCTTCTAGAGGCAATCATATTCCATATTAAAGGTACTTTTTCTATTGCAAACCGATACTTCCAATTTGTTTATTTTATACATGTGCTAATTTCTATACTACTATTAATGTCTGATAATTTCTTTTTATGTTGTTTAATACCTTACTATGTGTTGTATATTGTGGGTAAGTTTCATAAAATTCCATGTGTAATTTCTTGAGTTATCGCGATTTTTGTGAATTTTCCTTAATTTATGATAACCAGTGTATGATATTTCAATCCTGGTGATGTTCTCGAGCTCCCAAAAAAATTTGTGGCAACATGTATGCGACTTCCTGCTATAACTTTTGTAAACTTGTACATTTCGACAAAATATAGATTTAAATTGTCGCTTTAATTTTAAAAAAAACTGCAACTCTGAGTGAGAAAGCAATTACAGGTTTGAAATCGCCGTCGTGAAAATATCCAAAATTCGTTAAAGAAAATCTTGCGCTACTGAAAAAATTGTAATTGTAAACCAGTGCGATCCACCAATTATATTTTATAATTTCATAAACGTCGTTGAACAGACGACCCAATTTTATGGGTTTACGACTACTAATGTTCCACTCCGTAACCTTGTAATTTTGAACCCAATCTGAGAAGACAAGGCAACTCCTGGATCGATCATTGGGAGAAATTTGCCTACGTGGAGGGTTTCTTGATGGAGCTAACCTGCATTTGCGTTACATGGAGAGGAAGACCACGAGAACCTCTCACGGTTAGCCTGACGGCAAAGGAACTGTAACCCATGATCCGTCTACCACTGAGGATATTTCACGTCAGCACTGTGGTCGGTGGGAGCCGCATGCAAAATTCGTATCGACTGGGATTCGAACCCGGTTCGCTGCATTGGAAGGCGAGTGCTCTATCCCCTGAGCCATCGCGCCTCCCTAAAATTATATCAAAATTTTGGAAGGCACATAACTTTGCAAGTTAAATTTTGTTTCCTTTTATAATATTAGTCGAATGGTATAGCTTAAAAATTTTGCCCTTTGTATAAAAAAATTTTTAAAAAATGTACATTTTTTATAATTTTTGGAAGACTATTTAATGATATTGAGAAGCCTTATATTCTTTCCCTAAGCGTTACACTGAGAAGAAAAAATAGATTAAAATTAAAAATAGGCTGAAATATTGCTATTGAAACAAGTGAGGTATTTTCCAACGCAATCAACCTTGAACAGGGGTGTACAACTATAGTGGTTATAGCATTCTCCTGAAATCTCGGAGATCTTTAGTTCGAATCCTACCACCAAACATCTCTCTCACAAATTTCACCCTCCACATAGTTTTTGAGACTATGCATTTTGCTAAGAAATTAATATATACTGCTTCAGTTTTCTGCATGTCGCTATACTCAATAAGGAATACTTGGGTTATTCAAATTCGACTATGTTTGTTTCGGATCTATTTTGACACACTTTTAAGAAACCCTTTAATACAGTGTATACAGTATAAATTATACTTTGAACACATAAGACTTACGTAACGATTATAATTTTCTGATTATATATTCCATCAGTTTAGTTATGACCTCATCTGGTTCAGCATAACAAATCACAATGGAAACAATCTCTCAGTTTCTTTATTATAAATGCCAGATACATAATAGCTGCGGGCAAAAATCTGTATATTCATGCATAAAAATCTGTACTTTTTATGCATGAAAACTTTAAAAACATTTAACCACAGCAGAAACAGTACCTCACTCGTCGAAATGTCAATATTTAAGAAACTCTTTTACTCCTCTCTTACCACCAGTTTAAGTAAAGAGGTAATGTAAGAAAAACAAATATCTTAAAATCATATTCATGCAATGTACTAACAGTGATAAAAATTGCATGCTTTTATAACAAAGTGCATAATTATACCATGCTACTATCCTACATTTCCCACTTCAAAAAGAAAAATCGAGCGAAATGAGGCAGAAGGCAGAATATAATTAAATTAATAAGTTCATTGACTCACTTATTATTATCCTGAGAAGGTACAGGAGAAATTCTTGTTGGAGCAACAAAAGTACTATTCCCATGGTTTGTAACGTTTTGGAAAATGCATTCTTCAGTACTGAGTGGCAGTGGAGGCTGAGTGTAGTTGGAAAATAATGCTCCAAATGAAATGCAAGACATCAAACTGTATCCCGCAATCAAAGCAAATGAAACACACTAAGTGAAAGTTATTAAAGTTCAGTGCACTAATAAATACTGCATTATTGAATATTGCATTAATAAGCATTGCATTAATAAATGTTGCATTAATAAATATTTGATTAATAAATATTGGATTAATAAGTATTGCATTAATTAATAGTGCATTAAAATATTGCATTAATAAATATTGCATTAATAAATGTTTCATTAATTAATATTGTGTTAATAAATAGTGCATTAATAAATATTGACTTAATGAATATTGGACTAATAGATATTGCATTAATTAATAGTGCATTAAAGATATTGCATTAATAAATATTGCATTAATAAATGTTGCATTAATTAATATTGCGTTAATAAATTGTGCATTAATAAATATTGCAGTCATGAATAGTGCATTAATAAATATAGCATTAATAAATATTGAATTTACATTTCCTAACCGTTCATGTTTGTTTATTTCTAGCAAAATTACCAGAGAATACTAGTTGAATATTTTTGCTCTGATATTAAATTTCATTTTTGACTTACTTCGTTATCATAAATAACACATCGTATTGTATTTCGATCTCTAAAACTTAGAGGTATCGAAGTCAAACACTGAACTAGATCAGTATTTCACAATTGAATCGCGATCGCAACGAACTATAGGGGGCGTTGTTGTATGAGACTAATACCTGCGATTTCTATATGAACAGTCATTCAGTTACTCTAGAGACGTCGTTAATGTAGCACGTAGCATTGCAACGTTCCTTCTTTATTGTGGCTAATTAAATTTAAAAAAGAAAAATGCTTGATATTCTTTCTTAATCAAACGAAAACAAAATGCTATCTCTTTTTATTAGAGAAGGAATATCCAAAACACATCGGAAAAATATTTGTACATTAACAGAAAAAGATATGTATATTCTTATAAGAGTTAAAACCCAATGCCCGATAAATAGTATTACTAAATTTAATGATATAACATGAAAGGCCCATTTAAACTTTACATTCTATAGTTTTTAGAATCGTATAATGATAAAAATTAAAATGAACAAAAAGTATACATAAGCCTCATAATTTTATGAAATTTAATTTTGTAAACAAAGTTTTTTGACAACAATTTTTATCAAAAAATTTCAAGTTTCAATAAAAATCATTATTTAGAAACTAAGAAACGTAAAATAAAGAATGCTGACGAAACAAAAAAAAAAAAAAAAAAAAAAAACAATTCTTTTTTGTCGCCATTTTTAGTGCTACGAAAATTCGTCTTTGGGATTTGCCAAAAACAAAACAAGATGCAATTTTATTTTTTCAGGAGGGAAATATTTTACCGAAAAAACGAAAATGTACCAATTCCCACAACATAAAACTTTATCTTGGTAAACGTACGTTTTGGAAATGTTATTTCATTTGGAATCTTATTTATCAGAGTTCATATGGCGATATGATTGTTTTGAATCTATGCTAAACTCTATATCGGCTCATTTTCCACCGAAATCCGATTGACTATTTTGATTTTAAATAAAGTGTTTTATTTTATGAATTGTCGCAAAAATTTTAAGTGTAGATTGGCGGCACTTAAAAACCGCCAAATCTGTAGCGGCGGTGGCGTTAATACGTAAGTACCGAATTTTTATTCCATACTTTTCTGAATCATATTACTTCAAACATTGGAATATACAAGAAGTATACATAAACACATAATGTTATACCATTTAATTTTTCAAAAAAAGTATTTTGAGAACAATTTTTATCAAAAAATTATAAACTAAAAAACGGAAAATAAAGAATTCTTAGGATAAAAAAAACGATTTTAAGAATTCTTAACATTGAAATAAAAACTTTCATATTGTTTCTTTTTTTATTATTCTTATAGTTCTTAATCAGACGTAAAAAACCATTCTGTAGAGAACCATCATCAAATGAAAAAAAAATATTTACAAGCAAATTTTTTATTGTAAAAATCATTGCACTTACCTGATTTATGATTCCCGGAGAATTCCAAAATGATAAGTTCCTTGTTTGAAAACTTTATTCTCAAATAATAGATACATAGTTTATACCTTCATTACTTTTAGATAACATACTACACAGCAAAATTTTATAATTGATATGAATTTGAATATGTAGCTAAAAACAGAATAGCTGAATTCTAGTTGAACTTATTCTTTCAAAACTAAAAAATACTTACCAAGAAAACGATTAAAATTAATTAAGAATCAGCACAAATGGCACTATTTCAAGTAACTTGGATAATTTTTTATTGTTGTTTTCCGAATTATATGGATACAGAAATATATACTATTCTATAACGAAGAAGAATATGCTATAACTATTACAATTCTGTATGTTCTGAATTCATATTTATTCACTGGAATGACGAAAGCAATGTTGACTTCACTTTAATTCGTAATGAATTGAAGACAGAAGAAATGCATTTTACCTTAATACACACATCTGTAACAGTATCCGAAATCGGAAGTCATCAGTTGCAAGTTATTGAGGAATTTTTCTTCAAATGTTTGGCGTGTTCTGTTCCTGAAAGATTTACTAATATTCTGGAGATTTTTTTCAAGTTCTTCGGCCTTTTCCTTAGGGAAATTTTGTTTCTTATTTGCTGCTAAAAATGGCGTCTGATTCAGTCAATGATTTCGATGGAACTAAATGAAAACGTGATAAATTAATGTCTGATATTTACAGGCTCCCGCTAGACGGCGTACTCGAGCGTTGCGATCGCGAATTGTTTGGAAAATTCGTGTTCTTTTCATACTAGAAACGTATTCCTATTGGATGCATGTTTATGCGTACTTCAACTACTTGGTAATGGATTTCCAATGAACCAGTAATTGAAATAGGCTTAGACGTCTCTAATATGATCAGTTTTAAATTTTGTAATAGCAATAAAAATTAGGAAATAAATCACACAGCAAAGCATATTGAAGAGTACAAAATATTTTTAAAAAAATAAATGGACGGAATTAAGTTTCTTTTTCCGAAAATTTTCAAATGCAAATAGTGAAAAAAATTTCTTTTCTGAAGTAAAGAAATGAAAACTAAATGTTACTTAAGAGAAATTACCTTATCTGAAGCCTTCGTTGTCAGAACTCCAACTATGAAGACAGCTAACATTGGTCCTTCCTGAGAACTTATTAATACCTGAGCTAACTGCTGGAAACTCTTAACTCCAATAAAGCAAAAACTGAGGGCTATACAAATTCCTCCGTAAACCAATGCTTGAATTAAAAAAATAAGAAGACATAGGCATGTTGCAAAAGTAAGTAAATTTAATAAAAAGATTAGTAAATAATACGACATTTTACTTAAATTTTCCCTCCAACTTTAAATTTAATAACTATGAAGTGAACAAAAAATATATTTTATCCGTGTATTTTTCGGAGGTATAGACGTTACTTGAAAACTTATTAGGGTAAAAATATTCTTGAGGGTGCCCCTTGCCGAAACTGGCGACTTATGTTTGGCGAGATTCCTGTTTGCGAGGAACACCGTGGCAACAAGAATGGCGAACAAAACATCGGCCAAAGCTTTATAAAATTGCATTCAATCCACTATAAAATTAATAAACCCAATAAAATGCATTTTGAAACAGAACAAAAATTAATGGAGTAATCACAGAAAATAAAGGAAGAAAACAACTCACTTCTTCATTAAGCTTGAATATCCTCAGATTTAGGTGCACAGAATTCTCTAATGGCAGTTAGATACTGTCTAAATTTATCATGAATAGAATCGTCACATAAATTCGGCGAAATACGAATCGAAAATGGCGTCTGTGGTACCGGAATGGCAGTGACATTTTTTTCTGAAGTCCTTTTTATGACTGCCCGCATACCTTCGATCTTATTGACCAGAAGCAAAAGTAACCTTACTAGCCGGTTTCCAACGTCGAACTAACGGATCTCTGAAATTACATACGCCGTTGAAAATTTAAAAATAACGCTAAACGCTAAAATCTAAACCAATGAGAATCACGATTGGGTTCCAATATCGCCCAGTCTGGCGATGAACCGCGATCACAACTTGGCGAGAATCAAGGGGCACACTCAAATATAGCATATCCCTTACTAATATGAGCAACTCATTAACTTACTTAAATAAACAATTTATTAATTTCATATTGCACTTTTTAGGTTTTCATATGATTTTTGTATTTATAAGCTAAATTTTATCTCGCTGTTGCATTAGATTCTCGTATAGATCATAGCGGGTATCTTATAAATGAATAGCGAATTAAAAAATCAATTAAAAAAAGGCAAAAAGCGATAACAAAGCAGGACCAACTGCATTATGATTGGGAAACTAGAGTTGCTCAATAAGTTTCAAAATTAATAACAAACGTCATGAATTAGTAACGGTTATAATCAGAAAAATCTAAAAAATCCTATTTTTAAAGTAACTACCATTTGCAGTGTCACCAGAGCACAATATAAGATAAAAACTGTCATATAAAAGTGGAAATATTTTCAGTTAGAATGGTTTGACTTGCCGAAGCTGATTTTTAAACCTGATAAAAATTATGTATATATATAATTATTACATTAACGTATCTTATGCTGATATACCCTTAAATCAAATGCGAGAAAAAGAATTTTTCTAACTTTTGTTTCACTATAGAAGAAAATCGTCAGCATGAAAAATTATTTATTATTCTTTCATCTGCTTTCTTTTTAATGCGAACAGAGAAACGTATATTTGTCATGATTTTTAGATATCACTTTCATTAATTCTTAATAACAAAACAATAGCTTTTCTTCAATAAGTTTTATTTTCCTCATTTCACACGATTTAAGGAAACAACCAAAAAGAAGGCCGTCCAACGTCATTTTAAGAGTTCTCGATGTTGATATACGAAACTCAACGCAAAGGTCTAATTTTAAGCTATAAATATTGTCTTTTTGCAGAGGTCTTATGCACGCTTTGGAACAAGCAAATAGGTTAGAGTTTAGAAATAAAGTAACATTTTAAAATTAAATTGTTTTAGAAGTCACCAATTGGATTATACTTTTACATCTAGGTACAATGACTTATCGTGCAATTTCCATCCGTAGCATAGGTGGCGTTAGCTAAAGAAAGGCAAAGTTCAACATTAGAGTCACGGATAGCTGTTATAAACTCACACAGTTATAAAAAATGGTATATTATTCGCTCAAGGGATAATTTCATGTCATGCTAGAGCCTTAGAAAAACAGCCTTAAATAAAACGCCCATTTCAGAATACGTACATAGTATTTTAGCACACCAAACAACTTGTTTATCAGACATGTTACCCTTTCTGTAAAGTGGCTTTATGATATCTACCACTGTCACACTGGCTATAGAGTTCAGACACGAAGATATAGTGCTGAGAGCAGCACTAAAAAGACCTGCAATACACAGTCCTGTCATACCAGGGATCCAATTGAATGTATTTATAATATAAGCTGGAACAATCTGGAAAGAAGCAAAATAAAACGTAATTTTAATCGCTGTTACATTAGTACAAGCTGTCACAATTCAGACTGAGAAATTATAAAAAATTATAACAGGAAAGTGGTAAAATTTAAGAAAAATATCTACTAATTCTCGTAAAAGGGCTTACATTTCTAAAGTTTCTGTTTTTAGTTCAAAACTTTGCAAAGAGATTGCTCTACTACAAATTTATCTTTTAATTACTACATGTGATTTCAGCTTGTTGTCAGTACACATTTAAAGGAAATATAAGGATATTTTCATTTGTTAAAGGATTTCAATAAATTTTAAAATGGCTTTCAAATAATTTCTTTAATTTTCACGTTTAATACTTGCAATGTGCCTTCTGCTGAACTGAATCCAGAATCCCTGGAATGAAATATTTATGCTCTGGTGCGTAAGCATGCATCAAAAGTTTATTAATCTTAGCCATGTACCAGTTATGAAGTTTGGAAAACCATCCGTCTAATTAAGGATAAAAAAATTTTACGCGAAAAGAAACTTTTAATAAAAACTGCTATTGTTGCTTCAAATAATAAAAAATAATACCACCATGGAAAACTCAGTCGTTAAATTAGAACGCATTTTTTCTAAAAAAAAAAAAAACAATGAGAAAGTAAAATGTCCGTATTAAAAACACTTTAAATCTTTATTTCAGTTAATCTCTGTAACTTTTTGAACTTAATAAGTTAATTCCGAGGGAAAAAATTGAATAGTTGCTAATAAATAAATTTTACATTAACCTTTTGCATTCGGCTGGTATAATAGTTGGACTTGATTCAAACAGTTCATCATCATAAGCAAAAAACTGAAAAAATATTGTTGATTTATCGCTTGAGTTTCCTAGATGGCGCACTAACCTTATTATGCATAGTATTTGGCAGTCGCTATTAAAGGAAATAATGATAACTGTCCTAGATAGCCTGGTATGTTGGGTGTTTGACCCATGTCCAGGAGGACGTGATTTTGATTCTCGCCTGCCGAAGACTCTCAGTGAATGGTGACTGATGCTCGTTAAATCTGTCAGGTCATTAAATCCTTCATGTTCCCATAAAAAATCAATACTGAAAAGCAAATACTTATCAATACTGGGTTACTGAATTGTGATTGTTCGTTCTTTGGTTCTGGTTCAGGTCAAAATTATGATATGTAGATGTATGAAAGGGTCCCCCTTGTAAACGGGCTGTGACGTGGGTGTGCCTAAAGTATTATTCGTGGCCATAGATGGTGCCACTGAAAAATAAGAAACTCGCCCCTTGCCTTTAAATTCGCCTGGTTTAACAACAGGCTTGCTTATATTGGCAAGTAGCAGAAGAAACAACAACGACGACGATAACACATTTTGTTTTTGAACTTTTATTTTATTTTAATATTTTTTTATTTATTTTATATTTACCGATGCCATAAGAAAGCTGCCACTTAGTAATTAAGCTGGGACGTCATCTACCTTACTCAAGAATCAAAATCCTCCAGATTGATAGACTTTATGGGCAAACATATGAAGTTGTGCTTATAAAGGTAATAATTTTTTAGCTTACTGATAAGAACACTTACTTGATCATATCTTTCCACTCCTGTTTCATTCTTGTTTAAAATCGGATCACATTTGTAGTAAATGGAGTATAATATTACGCCTAAAATACTGTTCATAACATATACAAGAGTCATCGGTAAAATACTCATTTGTAGTGTACTGAAAAAAAATATTTTTGTTTCGTCAGAAATGCAGTAATGAGTATAGCGTCACTATGATTTGTAGTTATAAAAGAAGGTAAAAGGAGTGTAACCACAGATTTCGAGTTGTCAAACTGAATTTTAAGTTTGTGATCTTCATTTTGGTCACCAATGTATTGTGTTGTAAATGTAAAACAAAAATAATGCATTATTTGATCACCATCTTTAATCTCAATGCTCTGAAGTTTGCTTACTTAGAATTATTTGCTTATTAGGTTTTTGTTGCTGTTAAAATGAAAATTCCTAAAGGACAATTTAGTATCCTAAAGGACATGAATTACTGTTATTTTAGGGCTACATTAAAGCAGTGTAATCACAGACTTCGAGTTGACAAACTGATTTTAAGTTTGTGATCTTAGTTTTGGTCACCAATGTATTGTGTTGTAAATGAAAAACAAAATAATGCATTATTTGGTCACCATTTTTAATCTCAATGCTCTGAAGTTTGCTTACTTAGAATTATTTGCTTATTAGGTTTTTGTTGCTGTTAAAGTAAAAAATTCCTAAAGGACAAAAATATTTCGTGAATTATGGTTATTTTAGGGCAACATTGGCTGATTCATTTTATTACGTTTTTTAATAGTAAAAATCAGCAGAACTGTTTTTTTCTTATTTTTTTTACTTCGACAAAGGGTTGAAAAGATTTTACAGATCGTAACTTTTCGAATAATCTATTTCTTTATTTTTGGCAATCATTTTACCACTATTTTACGTGCTTTTTGACTAACTCGACCTTTCAATTATTTTTTAGGAAATTTTTTCCTTAATTTTAATCTTAGTACCCTCTGGATACAAACAGGTTTAAACCAATTTTGAAACCATTTACTCTAAAACCTAATAAATGGTACAGGGCTCGCTTGGCAAGTAAGTTAAGTTCTTAGCCATAAGTGAGAACTTTTATCACTTTATATTTTCCAACAATACAGTAAAAACAGGATTTAATCCTCATCGCTTAAAAAATGCTCTACGCAGAGAAAAATTTAAAAATCTCTTCTTAATAAATAGTAAAAAACTATACGACGATATTTTGGTTCCATCGATAACTGCATTGGCACTAAGCAAAAAGTTTTGGGTGCAATCTGAGCATTTTAGCAAAATTGAAAGTTGGTCGACTTTTCAAAAATAATAGCTTATATTTAACGATAAAATAATTATAAATCTTTAATTCTATTTGTTTTAGTTGCGATACGTATTAAACTTTATTGTCATCAGACTAGGAGCTCCAGTAATTATTTTAGCACTCTTGCTTATCGGAAACTGATTGGTATTTCAATAGCAAGTTTTACCCACACATGCATGAATAAGATTTAATGAAAATGTAGTAATAAGTTTAAAACTCACGATTTGGCTCTTTGAGAAGTACTTAAACTGAGTACTCTTTGAACTTCCACTTGATTAGTTCCATAATATGAAATACCAAACATAATTCCTCGACAGAAAGAACCCCAAAAACTTAAGCGTTTCGTAAAGTTCAGCCGGAGACTAAGGANTAGATTTGCTTCGTAGCTGTGACATATATATAACTGTGATATATATATATATATATATATATATATTAAAATTGCTACACCAGGAAGGAATGCAAACAACAGTATGATATTCATTGGGCACATACATATAGATGAAATAACAAGTGTTCCCCCCTGGCAACATTAACAGCAATTATTTTCCTGGGCATCGAGTCGAACAGAGATTAGATAGCATGGACGGGAACAACATGCAGCTTCAACATTATGCCCAATTCATCGACCGTAGTGACTGATGAGTTGTGGCGTGCCAGTCGTTGGGTAACCATTGACCAGAGGTTTTCAGTTGGTGAGAGATCAGGAGAACGTGCTGGCGAGGGCAACGAGCGAACGTGTTCTGTGTCAAGGAAGGTCAGGACAGTGCGGGCAACATGCAATCGTGCATTGTCCTGCTGATACGTAACATTATGGAATCATCGAAGATAAGGTAGCGCAACTGGCCCTTACACATCAGAACTGTAACGTCTTAATCTTATATTCACCATAGAATAAAATCAACCTCATCATTCAATTTTTTTTAACATCGAATTAATAGAACTAACACAAAACGATAAAAGTTGCTTAAAATAAAAACTCATAGATAATAAAGGTTGAAAAAAATTATTTTATTGGAGGGAGGGGAATTCTATTTTAGTTCTTATGTAAAAAATGTTTTTTTTTTCAGAGTGATAAAATGATACATAAATAAAGGGCAATTTTTAACTCAAATTTTTAAAAATGTTAAGCAGTTAAAATTTTAAAGTATGGATATTTTTAAATAAATTAAATAAACATTATTCAAGCATTTGTATCAAAATAAATTAAATCAATTGTTAAGTACATTAATATTTAGTAATTAAATTTACAATTATTATAATAATTTATAAAAATTAAATTTATATAATAATTACTTAAAAATATCAATATAAATTACTTAAATAATGAAATAAACCAAATTATACAATTATTAAAGCAATTATATTAAAATTATAAAAAAAAATAATTAAGAATTCCTTTATTTTTTCTTTGAAGGTCAATAGGTTTGAATGTTAAAATTTTTCTATAATAATAATATAATAATGAACAAATAAAAGACAAAAGATTATAGTTTCAACTATAGAATTTTACAAAAAGCTAAAAAAATAATAATATTCTTGTTTAAAATGAATGCAATTCCTTTATTTTAGGAATGAAAAACTTCTAAATTATAATACTTTTAATTTTAGAATTTTTAAGAAGTTTCATTTAGTACATGAAGAATTTTCAACAGATTTTTTTAAAAATAACTTACTTTATTTTAGTTTCTTATTATAAAATCATTTAAAATACATTTTAAATTTCGTACACTAATCACAATGAGTTTTTTTTAATTTATCACTCTCGCTATTTTAGAATTAACTTCAAAGAACTTATTAAAACTGTGTTTTTTTAGCAATAAAATGTCTAAAATAATTTTATGTATAAATAACATTTTGCTTGCTCTAAGCAACAATAAAGCTTACTGCCAATGTAAAAAATAGTCTTTAACATAATATTACAATCAGGATCTTATTTTAGTCTCGTATTATAAAAGCATTTAAAGTGCATTGCAAATTTAGTACACTAATCGCAATGATTTTTTTTTAACTTATCACTCTCGCAATTATTTTTAGAATTAACTTCAAGGAGCTTATTAAAACTGAGGTTTTTAAGTAATAAAATGTCTAAAATAATCTTATGTATAAATAACACTTTGCTTGATCTAAGCAACAATAAAGCTTACTGCCAATGTAAAAAAAAATAGTCTTTAACGTAATACAGTCAAACCCCGCTATAGTGTACCTTCAAGGGATCGAAATTTCGGTTCACTATAACCGGGAGTTCACTATATCCGTTACGCAGGCAACTCCCAAACTCCCCCCTTTTATTACATTATATTCATATAAATGACTGAAAAATATTATGTAGTAGCAAAAAATGCGTTATTTTTCATCACTCTTCGTCTTGCGTACAAATAAAAATTAGTATTCTTAAGCTGATGAGCAATCCTCAACATCAGATATGGAAACACTTCCCGACTCTCAGATAATTATTCCTGAATTCCGCTTTTTAAACCTGTCTAACCTGCCATTCGAGCACATAAAAGTAGTTTCTATAGATGGTTTTAAACAACGGTATATGTATTTATTTTAAAGTAGAATTTTCAAAATTATTACAAAGGAAATAGAGGGGGGGGGAATCAGTCGAAGACAGAAAAAAGTTTATTATATCCAACTTCCTCACTTTTTTGGTTCACTATATCCACTAAAAATAACATTATACGCGTATAGCAAGGCACGGGACCGAACATTTCGTTCACTATATCCGGGAGTTCACAATAAGCCGTGTTTAGTTTCTTATAGTTCCTTATTATAAAAGCATTTAAAATGCATTGCAAATTTAGTACACTAATCGCAATGATTTTTTTTTTAATTTATCACTCTCGCAATTGTTTTTAGAATTGACTTCAAAGAATTTATTAAAACTGCGTTTTTATAGTAATAAAATGTCTAAAATAATTTTATGTGTTGCCTTAAACAACAATAAAGCTTACAGCCAATGTAAAGAATTTGTATTTAACATAATATTACAATCAGGATCGGGTTTCGTCAGATTTCAACAGCTTTTTTGTCGTTTTTCCTTCAATTCCCTTGTGTTCGATTCCCAAAATTCGCTCTTACGAATTTTCAACAAGAATTCTAAAAATACATTTCGTGTCCGTTATTTCATAATATCCTGCACAATAATGAAAAGTGCTTACTCAAACAGATCATTCAATCGTCCGCCATCTCTTGAACGTATATAAATGTCTGCTATGCCTCCGGCTTCTTTAATACCAACTGCGTATAAGGCTACCAAGCATAATATTATGAGCATTGCTTGGAATACATCTGTCCAAAGAACAGCTCTTAATCCTCCCTAAATGTATTTAGGAATATTTTTTAATCATATTAACAACAAAAATTTATTCGAAAATTTTTATTATTAGCCTAATTGAAAAAATAACAGGTATGTAGAGGTAGTAAAAACAATATATCCTATTTTCAAAGAAAAGGAAACTAACACTCTCAAAACCAAAAATGCTGCCAACTACTTTAAGCAAAAGTGGTGTAGTAAAATACCATGCATAACTCTTGGTTCTAGTGTTTTCCTATCCCAAGAATATTCTTTTACGTAGCATGATGCAAATTAGCAGTCACGGCTTTTGTTACGCAGTAACACTAAAATTTGTAACTACAGTAGGATATGATACACATAAGAGTCATTAAATTTATTTTTGAAATTCAATATAAAGCAAGAATATTTAATTTGAAACGTATCTATACATTGTTTCCTAAAATTAAAATAGTTTGTTAATCAAATGTACACACAGCGCAGAGAAAATATCAGTAGGAAATCGAATTAGGCTTAACAAAATAGAAGCGGATATATATAAAATAATATAAAATTAGTTTTTAACAATTTTCAGATTTATGTAAATAGCAATAAATGAATAAAAAAATTATTAAAATTTAACATTTGATTTAATGCTGTTTCATGAGATAACAGTCGCCTCATGGAAAAACGCTTTTCAGCTCTTGAAAAACGATATTTTTAGATGTGAGTTTAAAACAGCTGTTTTAAACTCAGAACAAATTAAGCATGATACATTAATTAAGTTTGATACTTAAATTAAGTTTGATACATCTATTATTAGCATATTTAATGCTAAATATGAAATGGCGCGAAACATCAATATGAAGAGACGCATAGAATTATGAAAATGAAAATTTTCTTTTAGCTAATTTTTAAGTAACAGAAACGTTATTACCACACTTAACACCTCATCATGAAGTCCGAAACAAATCATGTTATTTAGATACGTATAAATTAATAATTATTTCTTGTTCTTAACTAACTTCATCTGAGAACCAATTGCATTTTGCCAAATCATCATTTTTTAAAATTCTTAATGACCTTCTTAAATATTTAACATTTATTTTTCTTATAAAGTTTAAACAGTTCTTAGCTATAATATAGTCTTCAGAATGTAGTATGAATGATTTTTTTTTATTTAAGACATTCAAATTGTGTATTTTTTTAAATTTTTTTCAGAATAAAAAAACTCCTTAAAACATTAAATATTTACATACTTTTTTAATATATTTTATAGCCGTCGTTGAACAGCCGACCCCCTTTTGAGTTTGCGAGTACTTATGCTCATCTCCGTAGCCTTATAATTTTGATCTCAATCCAGAAGACAAGGGAACAAGGGTTATATGGAGAAGAAAACCACAAAAGTTGAGGTGTAAAATTTTGATGATAATATAATAATAATGATTTATATTAGTTGAAGAAAAGAATTAAATAAGATAATTTTTAAATATTAGAAAATATGTTATGCATATTTTTGTTTAACAATTTGAAACCCTGTTTAAAACCCATTCAATCTTATAAACCTACGTCTATTCCACATCATTCAAAATCTTACATGTTCTTAGATTAATGAAATTCACGGAATTATAACAACCTAAATATTTATGTGAAATAAAGAAAACTTACTATGGAACAATATATAGTGCAAATGATCCCTAATGATATCATGGAAATTTCAAGAGATATATCTGTGACAGCGCTCAAGGCTAGTACGGATCCATACAGACAAATAACCATGTAAAACATCTAGAAACAAAATGCGATTTATTTTATAAGTATTAAATAATATTTTTCAATGGCGAAAAAAGTTCGCAATGGTAGTTGGTAGTTACCATTTGCACAAGAAACAGGATTGAAACAATGTACCTTGTCATTCTTCCAAAGCGTATCTCAAGAAACTGAAAATAGCAAAGTAATAATCATAACGTTAGTAATTTTTGAAAATTAATTTATTTATTTATTTATTTATCTTTTTATTTACTTATTTATTTCTTAATTTATCTATCTATCAATCAATCCATCCATTGACCGATTCATTCATTCAATCTTTATTCACCCACTCATTCATTCATTCATTTAATCATTCATTCATTCCTTCAGTTATTTATTTATTTGAAAAATACATATCGACTGAATCCAATTGTTATGCTAAAGTCCTTACATGAAAGTCGTTTAACAAATTTGTAAATCATATGTAGCATGTGCAAAAGAGAAATTAATAATAAATAAATGAATAAATAATAACGGTAAACCCTAAAGATTTTTTGACTAGTGATCGGGAATTTTTCATTTAGTAAGATTTAATGGTAATAATTCACAGGCCTAACAAATATGCTAATTAATTAGTGCAAATAGTATTTTATGCTACGAAACAAAACATAAAAACGTACTTTCTCTGAATAAACATAATTTTTGAGACAAGTTTGGATTTCTGGCCCTCAAAATATAAAGGAGATGGCTGCAATCTGTAAAACACGGTCCCAATAGTTTATGGTTCTGATGGTCAGGAATTCGGTCAAAAGTTAGTACCCCTTAACATTAATCTTACTTTTTGCGTAATTTGCCTAATCTCGAGAACTATTTCGACGAAAAAGAAAATTTGCGCACGTAGTTTAAATCGTTATTATTACCAATTTATACGTGTCATTCTCATGCATGCAATTTTAAAAAGCAAAATGAAAATTTAAACGAAATCAGTCGAATAGTTCATGTGAAATCGAATTTTAATTTAGTCCCATATTTTAGATACGATATCTCGGGATTATAAATTTTATATTTAAAATTCGATTCCCTAAAATGACGTCACAACTTGAATGCCTAAAAAAATTATTTCGTTTAAGTTTATAATTATTTATGATGAAAAATAATAAACAACTTTTAAAAATTATTTTTCGCATGGAAATACTTTTGAATAAGCGAATTTTATAATTGTGTGTAAAAATGTTCGGATTTGTCTTAACGTTCTTCAGATATGAAAAATATTCAAGAACGAAAATTAACACTACGATGACCAATCTCTTGACCAAACTATTAGGACATATTTTCCAGATTGCTATTATTCTGAGGATCAGGAATCATATTCCGTCGAAAACAGATATGTTAATTTAGAGAAATTTCATCTTTATGTCTAATTTCGTAACTCAAATTGTCTGCATTAACTAATTTGCATATTTGAGGTCACCCTTTAAACTATTAAGTCCTAGTACGTTAGCATATGATCACTTAGTTAAAAGTACATTTAGGGTGTTCCAAGTTTTTTAATGCACGCTAGTTTATATTAAATGGTTATGTTCGTTGTATTTACCATCGTTTGATGTTTATTGTTTCTTATTGTGTGTTTACCGAAATCAGTTCATCCATTTGCAAGATTTTTTTAATTTTGAAATCGATAAGCAATTTCTTAAAAATGAAAACAGTTTTTCAAAAATTGTCTAACTTCTGGAAAGAGCAATTTAAAAAAAAAACGCACACTACGAAAAAAATTTAAATAAATCTCTTTTTTTTATTTAGGTCAAGAGTATACGCATTTTATATCACTTTTTAGAAACATAAACTGAAATAAGTTATCAAACAGAAACGGAACAATGGTAAGAAACTTTAAATAAATATTTCCATTTTAATTAGTTACGCTTTTTCAGGTCTTGAACGTTGTCTAAAAAGAGCTCTCTTTATATTTTTTAAAACCTTTCAGAATTTTGAGACATATTTCGTAGATTTTGTACAAAAGACATATTTGAGACAAAAATTACAAAATCGAAAGGCAAATTTAACAGAATAAGGGATTTTTATGCAATGTTCTTATTTATCACAGTAAAATTGTAAAATTTTACATCATTTGCACAACTTTATCACAGAGCCACATTTTAATGGTAAATTTACTAAAATTATTACCTTCGATAAAAATTATCTATCCTTTTAGTGTTCCCATAGAGCCAGAAACACGGTAAGTATTACCATATTGTGATAGTTTGACCATACGTTTTCTCAGTGTATTTAAGCAATAATTAATTAATTTTATATTTACCTCATAAATCGTTGAAACTCCACACTGAAAATACACTGGTATAAATATCCAAGATGCTAGAAACACTCCGATTGGAAAAGCAAGAGGACTCATTACAAAAACAAACCCATACTTGTAAATCTCGGCTGGAACTGCCAGCATTGTTGAAGGTGATACAAGAGTTACGATAATAGATAAAATCACAGGAAGCCTTTTCATATTCTTTCCAGCCAATATATATTCTTTTGCAGTTTTTTGACCACCGGATAATAATCTTGATGTTATTCCAATACCTACCGATATCAATAGCGATGAACATATTACGATATAATCTGTTATTCCTAGATATTTTTTATCAAGCATTATAGTGAGAGTTTAGATAGTAAGTGCTCAAAACCATATGATTTTTCTTTGAAAAGGAAGTAAATAAAGACATCAGTATTTATTAACAGATGAAACTTAGACAAAGGATTCAACAGAGAGAAAACCAATAAATAAAATTGTCTTAAATCAAAAGAAGAATTACTGTAATAATGATCGTCTTGACAGTTAGTGTATTCAACTTCAAATATTTCTGGAGAATATTCCTAATAATGTAAGTTAATTAGGCTGTTTTTGTCATTATTTTAGCCGACATACTTATGTGTATAAATCTGTAAGTAACGATTATTTCTGTCCACGTTACATTCAAATTTGTTATTTAATGTCATTAAAAAATCCTTCATTCTTGCACGTTTCATTCTTTGTTAATAAAATATAAGAATACAAGAGAAATTTATAAGCTAAGTAGTCACAAAAATAGAAAAAAGTTTTTTTTTTATTTGTTTTTTTTTTTGTTTTTCTATACGTAGATGCTTTTCTATAAGTTGATTATAATTTTTTTTAGCTAGTTGGACCTTCAAGACGCAGCTTTTTTCATAACAATATTGAAACCCCTTCTTAAAAAATTAAGAACAGTACAAAATCTACATATTAAATTCGATTCTGCATACCTAACATATCATGCAATAGAACCCGATAAACTACTCGATAAGACCCTACATATTATCTAATTCTACAGACTCAGAATTTGATGAACATGAGTGTTTTATCTGCGAAAATTAAATACAATACAACTAAAACTAATGACTGGATAAAAAGTGTAAATTGCACGCAGTAGCTCCATGATACATGTACAAACTTTGAAGATCTTCGCCAAAAACGTTTTTTTTTTCGAAAGTTGATGAGTAACTCTGCACATTATATTTCATTTATTAGATTCTTTTTACTTATTTTACAAAATAAAATCCTTTCTTTACAGCACGTTGTAAGTTTTTTAAGGTTAACTGCATTAAATGCGTTATTTTTTATCTTTTAATTTCACTCTTCCTTTACTGTATTAGATGACCATATTTCGTCGATATTATGGAGAGATGGCCACTTCTTAGCTTCAACTTAAAGATTTTTCTTTCTTATTTTGTTCTCAACATTTCATCATTTTTTGCTCAAAATATGCTGAGTAAAAGCATGAGAATTTAATATATTTTTAAACAATGCTTGTATCTCTATTCTCATTGCTTTTATTTCCTTAGATGTAGGTTAGGTATAATTTTGATGATATGTATATTATAGAACAGGTATAAGTACAATTTTGTATCGGTTAAATACCTCGTCATTGAAAATCTGTTTATTTATTTAGTGTTTCCTAATAAGCTTAGAGGTTTTTTTCAGCCTTCACTCTCAGAAATAAAATATTCGCTTTTGACAATTCAGCAATCCTCGAGCTATATTTCGTTAACTTTGAGAATCATTTCGTCACGAAATCATGTGATTTGTGACGAAATGCGAACTCTCAAATATATCACGAAAATCTTTCTTGATTCGAAACTTCATTGTAGTGCATTGTGGGAGATTGTTAACTAAAATGACGAAACTAGAAAAGCGACTATACGATCAAAAATAAAGTGACGGAACAAGCCATTAGAGCCTCGAACAAGCCAATGAGACTCGAACCAGAAGGATTACGGGTTCAAATCCCATTTTGTCCAATCCATCTATCTGTCCTTCTCTTGTTTGCTTAGGTGACATTGGTCTACTTATATAGTGACCGCGATGAAGTGATTATAGGAAATTTAAATACATTGAAGCCCACGAGATTTAAAAAAAAAAAAAAAAAAANAAAAAAAAAAAAAAAAAAAAAAAAAAAAAAAAAAAAAAAAAAAAAAAAAAAAAAACAGAATTACGAAATACTTCTTTAATTTGGATGAAATTTGTTTCCTTGAAATTGTGACGGCGGTTATTTCGTCACTTTGACGACATTTTTGCCAGGAGCATATAAAAAAAAACGGTTTCATCAAAAACGAAGAAAATTTCCTGAAATTTGAACATCCATTTCTTATTGTTTTAAGCTTTTTGGTAAATTTTATAACTCAAATGATTTAAAACGACCATTTTTGAACATTTTTTTCAAGATTTTCTTTCCAAAGAGTTTTTTTTTCCAGAAAAATTCTTCAATGTAATATTTTTGTAATGTAATATGTTTGTAATGTAAATTGTATTGTGGTTTTACAACAAAAATCTTGCTTTAAATTACACATTATACAATAATAATAATCTTTATTAAAGTTGAATAAATTTATATACTTCCTAAGCTTTTATTGATAATTCAGCTGAAAATTAAAATAATTACTCTCAGAAAAATTGTGTATTTAAAAGTACCAAAATATGGTAAAATTTACAATGTTTCTAGCTTTTTGAGAACACCATAAAGTCCGATAATTTTTACCGCAGCGGTTTGGTAATGATTTAGTAAAATTAACTATAAAATATGGTTTTATCATGTGTGATTTAATTTGGTAGTTTTATCATGATTCCCTATAGCACGCATAAAAACCATTTAATTGGGCTAGTTACTTTTCAGTTTTGTATTTTTTTCTAAATGCGCGTCAATATCAGATATAATTTTGAAAACCCGAATTTCCGGTAAATCGTTATCATATAAACGGAAAAAATACCGAATAAATAGTTTAATATGTATATTTTTGTTTTTATATTACTAGAAATATGTTGTGATTTTACTAGAAACATCAGTACAATAAAGTATGATAGTTTTATCAGAATTTTTTTCGTCAGTGTAAGTTTACTGTATTTGTACCAGCAATTAGTTATGTCAATAATAAAAATTTATTAAATTTAATTCATTGTCCTTAAGTTTTGTTCACTTTTAGATAAAATCGTTTTCTTTGTAAAATGTCAATTTCAGTACATATATGCCAACACTATTGCTTGTTGATAAGAAGATAATTATATTTATTTACGGGAGCAGAAGAGCAAAATTAATCCTACCACTAAGTCTCAATAATTAGCTTAAGGAAATAAGCATGATTTATTAATTGTTTGATTTATGAAAGCCTAATAGATTTCCAAATTAACTGATTAATTGCAGAGAATGTCATTATTTGACATCGCATTTACTATAGTAGAGTATTGATCATAAATAGCTTTAATTTCACTGAAAAGAAAATTATTAGTCGGAACAATGGAGGAAAAACTACTTTCTTACACGGTGTGCTTTTTATTCATTGATAATTTTTTGTTGTTATTTTTCGTATCATTTTTCAAAAGTGTGTGATAGGAGAAAATAAAAAGATTTTAATCTTTGATATCTGAAAAAATGCTGAAGTATTATTATTTTAGTACTTTAAGTATTATTGTTTTATTAATGCTAACACTTGTACTAAAATAGAAATAAGACATATATAAAATCTTTACAATTAAAATATGAATGTGTGTTTGTCCCCTGATGGAGTACTGTTTTGCAAACACACATTTATATTTTCATTTTTATTTTAATTGTAAAGATTTTATATATGTTTTACTTCTATTTTACAAAAAACAAATTTGGTTTCAGCTGCCTCGTGCACTTTTCCGATTTGATTTAATGATTTAATGCTTCAATGTGTTTATTTACCTTTTATGTATCAAAATTGACTTCGTAAATTGAATTGATTATATGATTAGACTTGTACTAAAACTAGTACCTATCGTTATTTTTAAATCGGCAATAGCAATAAATAAAAAAAGGAAGAATTTCAAATTAATAAATATTTATAATTCTTGATGTATTCTTATAAGAAATCATTATGAGTGTCTTTCTGCTTTTGTTCTGCTTAAGCTAGAAGGCGAACAAAAAAACATTAATTATTTTTCAACGTATTTATTCATATAAGGCAGAGAATAAATAAAAAACATAAACAATGATGGTTTAACTGTTCACATCTGAGACTTTGATGCTCTAGTATCGTTAGTTTCTTTTTCATGCTTCATTTCCAGTGGTTTGCACAAATCCTTCATCCAAATTCGAGTAACTGGACTAAGACAAATAGAATCTTCCGGAATAACATTGTTTTTCCATCCTATAAAAATTATTGCAAATAATTTAATAAAACCAATATATTACAAAAGAGAGAGAGCATCGTGATCACCTTATTGCAATAACTGGTTAACCATTGGTCAAATGATTTTTTCTGAGTAGACTTTTGTACAGCACAATATTTCAAGTAATGGGGTGCAAAAACTGCATCAAATGAAGGTTGCGTTCTTGTCATCCAATAGGCTGAATTGGTTTTCAATTGGGTACTTACACTTCAAGAAGAAGAACATGGATACTCACTAGAACTGGGCGATATAAGATATTTTATATCGTGATGCATCGTCAGTTTTGCATCGCGATATAGCGATGTATCGCGATATAGTATTTTTGAAATTCCTTTACTTGTTGAATGTCGGATTTCTATCAAAATTTCATACTCAGATTGATTTAAATCAATTTATGAATTTGATGTATATGTTGATGTGTATGCATTCAACTGACAATATTGAAAGAAAATTAAAAAAAAACACGATTATACTCTTTAATAAAACGAAGTGCTAAAAAAAAGAAGTCGCAATAGCAAGCATTACTAATTAAACAAAGTTGATTGACTTATATCGAAATCCAAGAGAGGAAAAATAAGTTTTGTTATAATTTTATTTATAAAAATGAAAACAACTAAAATTTTATAAATTAAAAACCAGTAATAAAAACCCATTAAATTATTATTTTATCCAAAAAGTTGCTAATAAATTAAAATAAAGTAAAAAATAGCCTAACAAATTTAATTACTTTTTAATTTAATTCTTAATGGGCACTTTAAATTAGATTTCCGTTTGTAATAAATTCAATAATGTAAAATAATACTTAAACATATAATATCAAGATTAATTTTCACATTTAAAAATACGAAAGAAAGTTCTGTTTAAAAAAAAAATATACCTAATTAATTAAGAAACACTTCTTTCTATATTCTTTTCACTAATAGATTACGTTCAGAACAAGGTAACGACGGCTATCACAAAGTCAGTCCCACTGAAAATAATCTACAAGAAACGATATCAAGTCGCGACAAAGCAGAAAAAAAAACTAGACGTGGGGGGACGAACATGCGAGATCACGATATATGTTCTCAAAACTGATTCTGATTCTACCGCTCATCAATCAAGGCCGTTTCAATATAACGATACGTACATCGTCTTCCCCAGCGCGAATTGGCATCGGAACGGAATATTATCCTTGCGTGTCTTGTATCGCTATATCGTATATCGCTATATCGTTCGTCTTCTTTACTCGACGGCTTAAATCAGATTTCTGATGCATCGCCTGGAACGGAAGTCGCCGTATCGGCCTGCCGATACAAGCGTTAAATCGATATGTCTATTTATAACCCAGTCCTAATACCCACACATGTGACCCATGACATCAGAAACAACTGATCGCTTATAAATAAAATGCCGTGTTAAAGTTTAAAAGTTTCTCCACATAAGCTGGAATGTTCATTAACGTGAAGTTAATTAAAAAAACAACGCCGTACAGCAACTCGAATTTGCTGTAATTCTTTATCAACTATGTCTTTTAGCTAACTTAGATTTATTTGTCTATGTATTTTTCTTGTAACCGTGAAATATTTTTTTTTTTTGTACCTGGCAACTAAGATGCTTAAATAGTTTGTTTATGTTTTAAGTGGCTTCGTTCTTCCCAATGCATTAAGAAGATATATATAGTAAAAGAATTGAAATATTTGTAAAAGAATCTTTGTGTAAGAATATAGAATGTGTCACTTCGGAGAATTTTAACTTGACAGGCTAGGCTAACTTGATATTGAATAAAAATAACAGTTGCTAACGTAAACAAATGCAACATTTCATTAACCTATCACAATCGAGATACCCACTGCACCATACGTCAGTTGCAGGTTCCCCATTCTAGCCAATGTACGTTAGGGCAGTCACAAAAGTCTATCCTTACTTAATATTCATACTTACAATAAAATCGCCGACGAGACAATTTATATGAATAAGTCAATAATTAAATAGTAAAGCTGACATAGTAAAGCTTTTCTATAGTCAGTGGTTCAACCAAATCTGTCTGCGCTCCATAATGGAAGACAAAATAAGAAAAAAAAATAGAGTTTTTATTCTGTTTTATTCTTATTTTGTCTTCCGATATGGAACCTCGGGGCATATGCAGTTTTTGCTTGAACCACTGACTATAGAAAAGCTCTTTTTGCATAATTCCAAATCACCAACAATATTTTCTGTAATTACTTGTTCAAAAAAAATCGTTTAAAGAGATTTAAAAAAGGAAGTAGGTTTTAAAGTTATCAATGTTTTGTCTTCTCTCGTCATCTCAAGACAATTTATGATTAAGAAGTTGATTGATGCGAAATAATAATTGATTTTACCAGAATGAAAATTCAATCAGAAAGCTCTTCTTTCACATTCCATGTTTAGGCCTTAATTTTCCACCACGAAAAGCATCAAACCACACTGCTAGATGAACGACGTAGTTTTTTCTGTTCAATATGTTCAAATTCTTCCAGTCCTTTTAAGTTTTGATAACAAAAATGTAAGACTTACCTGTGAAAATAACAGCTAGGAAAACAAGCACTAGTGTAAAAATGTATCCAATGGTACTGTACCACAAATAAGATATCTTAAACAACACAAAAACATCCCTAGAAAAAATATATATTAATAAGTTTAAAATATTTTATGAAGAAATTAATGAAAAAAATGGATATAAAAACTATTTTGGGGGCTCCTTGTTATTTTAAACAAAGAAAAAGAAAAAAAGTATAGTCTTGAAAACTTCTAGATTACGTTAGTTATAACTATAAAGGTGAATAAAATGAACAAAATACTTTTGAAACTAGATTTGAAAAACAATTTATTAGTGATTAATGGATATTTTTAATGCTTCTGTTAACGTGCGAAAGTGCGTTTAACTTATAAAGTTCAGAAACAAATGAAGAAACAGTTCATATTAAGCAAGCGCCCTCAGTGGGGCATGATGACATTTCTGGGCATGGGTTCCTATGCAATTTTAACCATGGTGATGTGCCCTTGCTCAGAAACAGTTTGTGGTAACATGTATGCGACTTCCTGTTAAAACGTTCTTAAACATGTACATTTCGATATAATGCAGATTAAAAATGTCTTTATAATAAAAATAAAAATAATAAAAATAAAACTGTAGCATGGTGAAAATGTGTAGCGTGGTAGAAAGTGATTGCAAGTTTTGAAATCAGCCTAGAGAAAATAGCCGAAAATTGTTTTTAAAAAAATCCTCATTCAACAATAAATAACTCATATATTTAAGAATCTCTTTTACCCCCAGTTTAAGTAAAGTTAAGAAGAATGTGAGAAGAACGAATATCTTAAAATCATATTCATGTCCTGTACTAACAGTGATAAAAATTGCATGCTTTTACCACATAGTGCATAATGATACCATACCACCATCCTACATTTCCCACTTCAAAAAGAGAAATCAAGCGAAATATGGCAGAAAATCGCAAATATAATTTAATTAATAAGATCATTGACTCACTTATTAATATCCTGAGAAGGTACAGGATAAATGTTTGTTGGAACAACAAAAGTACGATTCCCATGATATGTAACATTTTGGAGAATGCATTCTTCCGTACTGAGTGGCAGTGTAGGCTGAGTGTAGTTGGAAAATAATGTTCCAAATGAAAGACATGACATCAAACTGTATCCCACAATCAAAGTAAATGAAACACACTAAGTGGAAACTAATAAAGTTCACTGCACTAATAAATATTGCATTATTGAATATTGCATTAATAAGTATTGCATTAATAAATGTTGAATCAATAAATATTGCATTAATTAATATAGCATTTACAAATATTACATTAATACATATTGCATTAATAAACATAACATTAATAAATATTTCATTAATATATATTGCATTTGCATTTCCTGACCATTCATGTTTGCTCATTTCTCATAAATTTACCAAAGAAAACTAGGTGAATATTTTTGCTCTGATATTAAATTTCATTTTTAGATTACTTCGTTATCATAAATCAACACCGCGTATTTTGTTCCGATCTCTAAAACCACTTAGAGGTATCGAAGTCAAACGCTGAACTAGATCAGTATTTCATTACTATTCAATTAAATATCGTTTGCACTATTGCTTGGAAGATTCTGGTAACTATTTAGTAGTATTTAGAGTTACTTAGTCTAAGAAATCTCGATTATGATGGATTTTAAATTTTTAGTATCAATGGAAATTATGAAACAAATCTACAGCAAAGCATATTGAAAAGTACAAAATGTTTCCACAAAAAAATTTAAGCGATTGAGTGGGTGGAGTAAAGTTTCTTTTTCGAAATTGTAAGAAAATTACTTTTCTGTAGTAAAAAGGAAAAAAAAGAGAAAAAAAACTAAATGTTAGTTAAGTGTAATTACCTTGTCTGAAGCCTTTGTTGTTAGAACTCCAACTGTGAAGACAGCTAACATTGGCCCTTCCAGAGAACTTATCAATACGGTGGCTAATAGCAGGAGACTCCTAACTTCCATGAAACAAAAACTGAGGCCTATACAAATTCCACCGTAAACCAATGCTTGAATTTAAAAAAGGCATATTGCAATAATTAAGCAAATTTTCTAAAAAATTAAATAAGTAATTATCCCCTCATGTCTACATTTAATAACTATGAAGCGAGGTAAAATATATATTTTTCAGTGGTTTTGGAGGTATAGACATTGTTTGAAAGCTGACTAATACTAACATTTTATTAATTTACTTAATAAATGAACAATTTATTAATTTTATATTGCACTTCGTAGTTTTTCATATTGCTTCTGTATTTATGAGCTAAATTATCTCTCGCGGTTGCATTAGATTCTCTTATAGATCATAGAGAGTATCTTATAAATGACTAGACAGTAGAAAAATTAATTAAAGAAAGACAAAAAGAGATAGCAATGCAGGATCCACTGCATTCTGTTTGGGAAACTAGAGTTGCCCTATAAGTTTCAAAAAAAGTAACTAAGTTCATGAATTAGTAACGCTTATAATCAAAATAAGTAATGCTTATCATCAAAAAAATCTATAATACCATATCTTAAAAGTAACTACCATTCACAGCGTCACCATGGCACAATATGAGAACAAAACTGTCATTTACCAGTGGAAATATTTTCGGTTAGAATGGTTTGACTTGCCGCATGTCATAATTTTATTTTTATTGACAGCAATGTCGTCTGTTGACAAGTTTTGTCTTGTAGCTGATTTTTAACCCTGATAAGAACAATAGTTTAGTTTTTCTTTTAAGCAGAAGTCAAAAAACCGTACTTATCAGTTTCTTTGTAAAATGATCAACGATCTTTAAAATTTTCGGTTAATTTTGGAACACCCGTATACATATTCTGATTGTTTTTTTTAATAATTATTTTGAAAGACAAAACAATGGAGCGTACTAGCGAAAGAAAATATAGTATAGATTTAAGAGGATAACACTGAAGGTGCCAATGGTAAAAGGAAATAAAATTGATTGATTTAGTGTTATAAGAAAGATATGAAAGTAGTGTATAGCAGATAATATTTAACTAAAAAACCTGTTTGCATAATGCGAAGTCATGCGAAAGATGGGTATGTCCTAATCAGAATATCTTACAAAAAAGCAATTTTTAGTGGCAGATGGTAAACGGATATTTATCATCTATGATATCCGTACAGCTTTCTGTTTGAAGAACGAAACGGTGCTACCATCCTCTGCTATATTAAAACACTAAACAACTGCAGACTGCTCAGTCTTAACGACAATTAATTACATGCTATCTCTGAAATGCATCCTTCTTACCTTATAACACCGAATAACGGTGGTACTATCAAATCTATTTATGATGCTAACACACGTATTCACTTTTTATACTTCGGCAAACTCCCACATTTAAAAATTTGCTAAGTAAAATACATTTGATGACTAGAAAACTACTTAACTGTTAAAAATAAATACGATGTCATTATAGACATTACAAATTCTCTAGTTTTAAAATTTATTTTATTGCATAAATTTATAATAATTTTAATCATTTCTAATCTCATTCTAATTTTTTAAAAAATCAACTAATTACTTATCCCATTTCATGAAAATAAATATCAAAATCTTTTTTAAATTTATAACTGCTGTGAATTTGCAACTGTTACTCATGACTGTTAGATTAAGTTTAGCCTATCTAAGGGCAGTGCTGCCTACACTTATCTAAAAAATATCGCAAAGCGTGATTATGGAGAACAACCGCAATTTCGTGAAAATGAAAAGAATTTATCTAATATTTTAATATTTAAAAACTGATTCCAATGCTGCGTAACCTGAGCTCATAAAAATTTACAGAAACCGAGAATAAGGTAGTGGTTTTGATAATTTTCATCTAGATGTAGAAATCTTTCAAAATTGATGATTTTGAAGAAAGTTCAATAACTTTTTAAAATATATAAGTTATTCGTCTGTTCTAAAGCCTAGATAATTCTTAATGGCAAGAATACATATATAGCTTAAAATCATCGCATTGCTTCAAGTGTAAGGCACTTAAACTATGGCTTCTTTATTTTCCTTGGCTACAGAGCTTCGAGAAACAGCGTTAGGAATGTGGGGTTAGCTTTATTTTTTGCAGCACTATTTACCGATTTATCTCCTCTTTTGGATCTCTCTTTTTTTTTTTTTTTTTTTTTTTTTTTTTTTTTTTTTTTTTTTTTTTTTTTAACAAGGGTTTATCTTGCTGATTAAATCTTCGCACACAATTGGGATTTAAAATTTGTGAAGTTAGGTCTGGGAGGTTAGGATGCCCCTTAGTCCCTCAAACTAACAGTTGTAAATAGCTTCAAAATTTATAAAAATTCGTATTATGGATCTGGTTTTAACAGAAGTACCTGGTGAAAAAGTACTGCTATTAAAAATTTGGAGATACTCATGCTAAAGTCGTTAAATTTGAAATCATGGTGTATTGGTATTAAGAAGGAATTTCTCCGTGATGGCACCATTAATGAATGACTTCCTTTTTACTCAATTTTCATGAATGAAAGATGTTATACTTTGTTGAAAGTTAAAAGACCATTGCGGTATAGGATTTAAGTAATCATCCGCAACTGTATATAGTATATAGTTTCGCTTTATTTAGTTATCAAATTATATAAATATGAGTTCAAAGCAATATAAAAGCGTTTAAAAGTTAAACTCGGTGGACAGAAGTTTGATTCGTGCTATCTTTTTCGATATATGCTTCGATATATGTATAGGGATACAGTTTCGTTGTCTTACTAGAATCCTAGACTTGGCAACATATTTTGATAAATACTGGAGCATTCGCTCTTGAAAAAGAAACAACTTTATGACGTTGTAAAAAGCTTTGATTTGATTGGACTGTGGAGAGCGTGTTATCTATCGACCATGTCAACCTTCATCGATCAAAAGTAACCTCAATATAGAACGAAGTTATTATGTCTTATATACTAGTGAATTCTTATTAAATATTTGTAATGGTGGTTACGCCGCATAACTTGTTTCCAGATTTCAACTGTTTTGGTTTTAGTTTAGTTTCAATTTTAAGCAATAAATATTGTCTTTCCATCTAAGTCTTATCTGGGAATTGGAAGAAGCAAATAGATTATTGTTTATAAATAAAATAAAGATTCTAAATTAAATTGTTTTAGAAAGTCACCAATCCGGTATAGTGACTTATCGCGCCATTACCATCCATAACATAGGAGGCGTCATCTGAATATAGGCAAAGACCAACATTAGAGTCATGAATAGTTGTTAGAAATTCATATAATTATAAGAAAAGGCATATTATTGGCTCAAGGGTTAATTTCATGCTGAAATAGAGCTTCTGAAAAGCAGTTTCAAATAAAATTCCCATTTCAGAATACGTACATAGAATTTTAGCACACCAAACAACTTGTTTATCAGACATGTTACCCTTTCTATAAAGTGGCTTTATGATATCTACCACCGTTACACTGGCTATAGAATTCAGACACGAAGATAAAGAGCTGAGAGCAGCACTAAAAAGACCAGCAATGCACAGTCCTGTCATACCGGGGATCCAACTGAATGCATTCACAATATAATATGGAACAATCTGGAAAGAAATAAAATAAATTCATTTTTAATCGCTGTTACACTAATACCAGGTGTCACAATTCAGACAGAGAAATTATAAAAGTTATACAAACTGTAAAAGTTAAGAAAAAATCTGCAAATTCTCGTTAAAAGGATTACATTTCTCAAGTACCTGTTTTAGTGCAAAACTTTGCAAAGAGATGGCACTACTACTATTTTACCTTTCACATGCAATTTCAGCTTATTGAAAGTAAAAATTTAAAAAGAAATGTAATGCTATTTTTGCTTGTTAAAGGATTTCAATAAATTCTAAAGTGGCTTTCAAATATTTCAAATATTTTTTTTTAAATTTTTTCGCTTAATACTTGCAATGTGTCTTCTGCCGGCAAAGTTTTGAACTAAATCCAGAAGCTTTGGATTGAAATATTTATGCTTCGTCGCATGAATTTGCTTCAAAAGTTTGTTAATCTTAACCATTTTCCTCTTATAAAATTTTGAAAACCATCAGTTTAATTCAGAATGAAAAATATTATGCGGAAATAATAAAAACTGCCTTTGCTGCTTAATTAAACTGTGTCCCCTTTTTGCTGTCTCGGAATAATTAAAAGAAGAATACGAATGCGTTAAACTCAGTCGTTAAGTAAGAATAAATTTTTTGAAAAATCAATAAGAAAGTAAAATGTCCGTATCGAAAACACATTTGATTTCGTTTTTAGTTAATAAGTGTAACTTTTTTAACTTGAAATTTCTCTAAAGTTAATATTTAAAAAAATATGTATTCAATTTTAAGGAAAGATGCGGTCAAAAACTTCCTCAGACACACGCTATGTTTTATGTGAATAGTTTATGTAACCTTATAATAATATTCAAAGATGATTGCCATTATGTCAATAATTTAATTAGAAGGAAGAAATAACTTAGTCTCGAGGGAAAATATTGGACAATTGCTATTAAATATATTTTACATTAACCTTGTGCTTACTGTTTTTACAATAATTGGGTAAGATTCTCAGACTTCATCATCATAAGCGTCATGAGCAAAAAGCTAGAAAAAAAAGTATTATTGATTTATCGCGTGAGTTTAATAAGTGGCACACTAGCTTTATTATGCATAGTATTTGCAAGCAGCTAATAAAGCTATTCAACTCTAGATTGCATAAGAAAGTAATTTCGACAGCTTTTTAATTTCAATTAGAAGAAAAATGATGACACAATTTCTTAGAATTTTGTGACTTTTTGTACAACATATAATTCTTTTTATTGTTAATATTTACTAATAGCATGCTATATAACTGTAAATATTATAAAAAATATTAAAAATTAATTTTAAACTAATTTTTTTACACATTAGTTATTCTTTCAAAATCCAGTCATTTCGACTGCTTTTGGGCAATATAGGTATTTCAGTCTTTCTAGTGTTAAAGGATATGATGATAACAAGCCGGGGTTGCCTGGTTGCTATGGCGTTGGGCCCTAATATAAGAGGACGTGATTTCGATTCCTGCCGGCGGAAGACTCTCCGTGTACTAAATTGTGACTGATGCTCTTTAAATCTGTAGGGTCATAAAGTCTTTCATGTTCCCTTAATAAATCAATACTGAATAACAAATACATATCAACCCTGATCGTACTTTGGTTCAGGTCAAACTTAAGATCTGTGGATGAATGAATGGATGCATGAAAGGGTCCACCCTGCAAACAGGCTGTGGCGTGTGTGTGGCTGAAGTCATATTCTTGGCCATAGATGGCACCACTGAAAAAAAAGACACGCACTATCTGCCTTTAAATCGCTTTGTTTAACAAAGCAGGCTTGCTGACATTGACATTAGTAGCAAAAACAATGATAACATACAGAAATTTTATTTTGTTATTTTTTTATTTATTTCATATTTGCCGATGCCATAAGAAAGCTGCCACTTAGTAATTAAGCTGGGACGCCATCTACGTTTGTCAAGAATCACAATACTCCAGATTGATAGATTTTAAGGGCAAACATATGAAGTTGTGCTTTATTAGTGGTTATTATCAAAAGGTAATAATTTTTCAGACTACTGATAAGAACACTTACTTGATCATATCTTTCCACTCCTGTTTGACTCTTGTTTAAAATGGGATCGCATTTGTAGTAAATGGAGTATAATACTACGCCAAGCATATTGTTCATAAGATAAACAAGAGTCATCGGTAAAATACTCATTTGTAGTGTACTGAAAGAAAATGATTTTAGTTTCGTCAGAAATGCAATAGTGATTACAGCGTCATTATGATTTGTAGTTATAAAAGAAGGTAAAATGAGTATAACCACAGACTACAAGTAGCTGAATTTTCATTTCACATGAGAGAATCATAAAAAATCCTAAACGACAAAAAAGATTCTGGAATTATTTTTATTGTTTGCACGACTCGATCTCGTATTTTTTTCTGGATGCAATAAAACTCGATTTATAATCAGTGATCATTACTGGCCTCAATTTGAGCTTTAAGTTGGATGTGTTTATTTCTACTCGAGTCTGTTTGCTTTCATCAGATATTTTCCAACAGTAATTTCGAAATAAGGGTACCGTAATTTTTTCTCTTTAAACATGGTATACCAGTTTTATTATAATTATTTGAAAATATGGAAACTGTTTGCAAGCTCAAAACTAAGCGAATGCTTGCTAGAGCCGATTGATTGCATGGACAGTGCAAGTTGATGTCACACTCTATATCAGACATACTTTTCCCGAGATGATGCTTTTCTGATTCGTGATTAAACATTTTTTCATATGCCCTGTTTTTTTATTCCCTATTAATTTCCCCTTTTCCCCTGTTTTTCTATTCCCTTTTTCTCTAATGTAATGTTTTTATATTCTTTCTAACATTGTAATCTATCCCTATACCAAGTTTCGTGGTAACACAGTAACGGTCAGTTTTCACAGACTTTATGTTTGCGATCTTGGCTCTGTTGACCATTGTATTGTAAATGTAAAACAAAATAATGCATAACTTGGTCACGATTTCACGCGCTTTTTAACAAATTTGAACTTTCAAGTATTTTTTGGAAATTTCTTCCGTAATTGTAAACTTAGTACCCTCTAGATGCAACTAGGTTCTAACTAATTTTAAAACCATTTGCTCTAAAACCAACTGAATGGTACAGGGCTCGCTTGGCAAGTAAGCTCAGTTCTTAGTGAACTATCTCTTAACTTTTGCATTTAACTCTATTATAACAATAAATCGTAAACTCTATTTGTTTTAGTTATTAAACGTGTTAAAAGTTATATTGCCATTTGGCAAGGAGCACCAGTAATTATTTTAACACTCTTGCTTATCGGAAACTGATTGATATGTTAATAACAAGTTTTAACCACACAGGCATGAATAAGATTTAATGAAAATGTAGTAATAAGTTTAAAACTCACGATTTGGCTCTTTGAGAAGTACTTAAACTGAGTACTCTTTGAACTTCCACTTGATTAGTTCCATAATATGAAATACCAAACATAATTCCTCGACAGAAAGAACCCCAAAAACTTAAGCGCTTCGTAAAGTTCAGCCGGAGACTGCAGATAAAAGAAATATATATTTAGTTACATCACAGCTTCACTAAGATAAGTGGTTTAAATTAAAGGTATTTTTAAAAAAGGAATTTTATTCAAAAGAAAAAGAAAAAGCTCTAAATTATTAGTCTGTTGAATTTCAAGAGAATTTTCTAAAATTAACAGATTTCTTAAATTGAACAAAGAATAAAATCAATCTCATCATTCAATTTCCTTTTCTAATATCAAATTATTAGAACACAAAACTATAAAAGTTATTTAAAATAAAAACTCATAAGTAACAAGAGCTGTGAAAAAATTATATGTGATATTAGTAATACTTATTTCATTGGGGGGAGGGGAATTCTATTTGAGTTCATCTGTCCAACTTTTTTTTCACAAAAATTAAATAATACATAAATAAAGGGCAAAAAATTGAATTTTTAATTCAAAATTTTAAATATGTTAATATCTAAAATCAGTTAAAAGTTTAAAGTATGAATATTTTTATGAAAATTAAATAAACATGCTTCATTATTGAATCATTTCTATGAAAATTAAAGCTATTGTTAAGCACATTAGTATTTAGTAATTAAATTTATAATTATTATAATAATTAAAGAAGTTAAATTAATATAATAATTACTTCAAAATATCAATATAAATTACTTAAATAATGAAATAAAGCGAAATCATACGTAATTAAAGCAATTGTATTAAAAATTATTTTCAAAAAAAAATTAAGAAATCCATTTTTTTCTTTGAAGAGGAATAATAGGTTTTGATATTGTTTCAATAATGATAATGATAATGAACTAATAGGAGGCTATAGGTTATAGTTTCAAAAGAAGAGTTTTATAAAAAAACTAAAAGCAAGGATTTAATGCTATTCTTTTATTTGAAGAATAAAAAAACTTCCAAGATCAAATTTCTACTTTTAAATTTCAGAATTTTTAAGAAGACTTATTTAGTAATTGAAGAATTTTCAACAGACTTTTTTGTTTAAATAACTTGCTTTTTTTCTTTTCGTATTTTAAAAGAATTTAAAAAACATTGTGAATTAAGAACACTAGCAATTGTATTAAAAATTATAAAAAAAATTAAGAATTCCGTATTTTTTTCTTTGAAGAGGAAAAATATCCTTTGATATCAATTCTTTCAATAATAATAATGATCATGAACAAGTAAGAGGCAAAAGGTTCTAGTTTCATTTGTAGAATTTATAAAAAGCTAAAAGCAAACATTAAAAAAAATTTATTCTTGTTTAAACTGAATACAATTCTTTTATTTCAAAAATAAAAAATTTCTAGACAATAATGCTTTTAAATTTTAGAATTTTTAAAAAGTATTATTTTATACTTAAAAAATTTTCGACAGATTTTTTTTACTAACTTACGTTTTTTTTCGCTTCCTGTTATAAAAGCATTTAAAATACATTGTAAATTTAGAACACTGATTCCATTGATTTTTTTTTATAATTTATCCTTCTTATAATGATTTTTAGAATTTACTTCAAGGAATTTATTAAAACAGTTTTTTTTTAGTAATAAAATATGTAAAATAATTTTAGGCGTAAATAAAATTTTTCTTACCCTAAACAACAATACAACAAAACAACAACAAGCTTACTGTTAATTTAAAAAAAAGTTTTTAACATAATATTACAATGAGGGCCGGTTTTCGACAGATTTCTGAAGCTTTTTTGTTGTTTCCATTATATTCTCTTATGTTCAATTCCCGATATGTATCCGCTCTTAAAAATTTTGGGCAAGAATTCTAAAAATATATTTTCCCGTTATTTCATATCACCCTGCATTATAATGAAAAGTGCTTACTCATACAGATCATTCAATCGTTCCCCATCTCTTGAACGTATATATATGTTTGCTACGCCACCTGCGTCTTTAATACCAACTGCGTATAAAGCTACCAAGCATAATATTATGAGTGTTGCTTGGAATACATCTGTCCACAGAACAGCTCTTAATCCTCCCTAAATATATTTAGGAATATTGCATAATCATATTAACATCAGAAAATCATTTGAAAATTATTATTATTAACCTAATAGGGGAAACAACAGGTATTTAGAGGTAGTAAAAACAATATCCAATTATCAAAGAAAGGGAAACTAATACTCTGTAAAAAAATCTGTTTTTCTCAAAACCAAAAATGCGGACTACTTTCAACCAAAGTGGTGTAGTGAAATGCCGTACATAACTCTTGGTTCTAGGTGTTTCCCTATGCCAAGAATATTCCTTTACGCAGCATGATGTAAAGTAGCAGTCACGACTTTTGTTAAGCAGTAACATTATAATTTATAATTACAGTAAGATATGATACACATAAGAGTCATTAAAGGTATTTTTAAGATTCAATATAAAGCCAGAATTATTAATTTAGAGTGCATCTATACAATATTACCTAAAAGAAAAAGGCTTGTTAATTAAACATACACACAGCGCAGAGAGAATATCAATATGAATTTGAATTAGGCTTAACAAAATCGAAACAAATAGATAGTAATTAACATAAAATTACTTAATATAAAATTATTATATAACAAATGAAAACAAAAAATTATAACAACTATTTTAAACCAAATTCGTGACTAAGTTAATTCATCAAATTTGATAAATGATTAAAAAAATCTTTTATTTGTGAAAAGATATCCAAAATAAAAAAAAGCATTCTTCATTTTTTATATAATTATCAGTAAATTTCGAATTCAGCCCGGAGGCTGTGACTGCAAGGAGAAACCCCGCAAGATATCTAACTCCAGTAAGAAATAAAAAATACAAGTGTCATGTATACGTTAGAATAGTTTTCACTAAATATTGGCTATCAAACTGCTGGGCCTTGGTAAGGCAGTGGTTGAACCACGGCTTGATCCTTGCCTTCACTAAGACCTATCGAGTACATTACATTTACGTACTCGGTCAGTGGATACATGTGGTCGATCCTTGGTCAGAACCATGGATGCAGGAAAATTCAGAAAATTGCCTTCCCCTTCAGATCTATGTCTAAATTGATGAAGTGCCCTTGCAAAAATTGTGATGGCTTGTCTTCGGATCATCCTCAGGCGGGTTTCTCAGACCCTCGCCAATAGCCCATGGTGCAGCTCAAGTGCAACTTCAATAAAGTAATTAGTAATTTCTTTAATTTATTGCCAAAGCTCAGCTTTACATATTCAAATAAGTTTGCAGAAGAGAAATAATAACGAATTTTAATAAAATTAAAGCATTTAGCAACTATATAACGGTTTTCAAATTCTATTCTAATATGTAAAGCAGATGTAGGGGGAATCTCAAAAAATAGACTTATACTGCCCTCAATTCAGGGTTGAGTTGCAAAAAGATTAACGATGATATAACATTATTGTTTTACATTAATTGAAGAAAAGAATTAAATGAGATAATAATTTAAATTTTAAGTATTAGATAATATGTTATGCATATTTTTGCACAGCATTATGAAAATCCAGTTTAAAACCCATTCAATCTTATAAACCTACGTCTATTAAAAATCTTGCATTTTCTTAGATTAAAGAAGTTCAAGGAATTAAAACAACCTAAACATTTTTGTGAAATAAAAAAAAACTTACTATAGAACAATATATAGTGCAAATGATCCCTAATGATATCATGGAAATTTCAAGAGATATATCCGTGACAGCGCTCAAGGCTAACACGGATCCATACAGACAAATAACCATGTAAAACATCTAGAAACAAAATACAATTGATTTTATAAGTATTAAATAATATTTTTCAATGGAGAAAAAAGTCCGTAATGGTAATTGGTAGTTACCATTTGTACAAGAAACAGGGTTGAAACAATGTACCTTGTCATCTTTCCAAAGCGTATCTCAAGAAACTGAAAATAGCAAAGTAATAATCATAACGCTAGTATTTTTCAAAAATTATTTTACATGCTTGTTTATTTATTTATTTATTAAATCCAATTTTTATACGAAAGTCCTTATGAATGTCGTTTAACAAATTTGTTAAGTATATGTACTATGCGCAAAAAATAAATTAATAATAAATAAATGAATAAATAATAACGGTAAATCCTAAAAACTTTTTATCTAGTGATCGGGATTTTCATTTAGTAAGATTTAATCGTAATGTTTCAAAGGCCTAACAAATATGCTAATTAATTAGTGCAAACAATATTTTATGTTACGAAACAAAACATAAAATCGTACTTTCTCTGAATAAACTTCATTTTGATTCCTGGCCCTCAAAATATAAAAGGGATGGCTGCAATCTGCAAAATATTGTCCCAATAGCTTATGGTCTCAATGGTCAAGAATTAGGTCAAAAGTTAAGACCCCTTAATATTAATCTTACCTTTTGCGTCTTTTGTCTTATCTCAAGAACTGTTTAGACGAAAAGGAAATTTGTGCACTCAATTATAAAAGTCATTTATCCAAAGATGTTTTGTAGCGAAAAATAATTTTTAATGATAATGCATTATTTTTATTACTTATTTATATTTTTTTGATAATAGTCGAAAACATTTTGAATTGTTATTATTATAAATTTTTACGTCTTTCTTAAGAATACATTTTCATAAGAAAGAATAAAAATTTTGTTCGAAATCAATCGAATAGTTTGTGCGAACTCGAATTTTAATGAAGTCTCATATTTAAGATTCGATTTCACAAAAACTCATTTTTTCTGATTTAAATTTTATATTTTGCCTTATATAAAATAGCATTCTCTAAAATGCCGTCAAAACTTGAGTACCAAATAAAAAATTTATTTCGACTGTTAATTAATGTGATAAAAAATAATGAACAGCTATTAAAGATTACTTTTTGCATGAAAATAATTTTTGATAAACGAATTTTATAATTGCGTGCAAATTTTTTTGGATTTGTCTAAAAGTTCTAAAGACATGACAAATATTCAAGAAGTAGAATAAACATTACGATGATCAAACTTTTGAGCAATAGCTTGACCAAACTGCTAGAACATATTTTCCAGATTGCGGCTGGCCTCTTTATTCTGAGGATCAGGAATCATTTTCCGTGGAAATGCTTATTCAAAGAAATTGCATCCATGTGTCTGATTTCGAAACTTAAAATATTGTCTGTATTAATTTGCATATTTAAGGTCACCCTTTAAACCTTTCTGTCCTAGTACGTTAGCATCCGACGACAAGATTAAAAGTATATTTAGGATATTACGATTTTTTTTAGTGCACGTTACGTTTTAAATGATTATGTTCGTTGAATTCACCATCGTTTGATGTTTATTGCTGTATGTGTTTATATAGAAATTAGCAAACATATCAAATTCATCCTTTTGCAAGATTTTTTTTTAATTTAAAAATGTTAAGCAATTTTTTTTAAAAAAAACAGTTCTTTAAAAAAGATGCAACTTCTGGAAAGAGCTAATTTTAAAAAACGCATACCAAGAAAATACATTAAAATAATTTTCTTTTACTTATTTAGGTCAAGAGTATACGCATTTTATAACAATTTTAAATGCATAATCTGAAACAAGTTACCAAACAGAAGCGGAATAATGGTAGGAAATTTTAAATAAATATTTCTTTTTTAATTAGTTACGCTTTTTCAGATTCGAAACGCAATTTATTTAAAATATCCTTTTATTTTAGTGAAATCGGTAACATCTTCCATTTGAACAATGTTGAACATTGTCTAAAAAGAGTTCTGTTTCTAGTATTTAAAACGTTTGAGAGATGTGAGACTCGTTTCGTAGTACTATACATGTATTTCGAGATGTATCAAGGTTTTACTTAAAAAAAAGAGAAAGAAAAAGAAAGGAAGAGCAAATTTGATAGAAATCTGCAGGTCCATCTCCTGAATGACTGCAGACTCCGTGTTCCGATCTCGAATGCGATTCGATATGTGAGAAAATGTATATTACAAATTTCTTATTTCTCATCTTGAAGTTAATGCTAATAAAAGGAATCCTTAAATTCACATTTATTTGCTCATAATTTATTATACTTTGATGCGACAAAATAATCTTAGGAAAATAACAAAGATCTAACAAAACCAAATTAATATTAGTATGTTCAAAGTTCTCTAAACCTACGGACATCGAAAATTAAGGTATCTTTTTATAGCTTCCAGTCTGAATGGCAAAATCTTACGCAAATAAATGCACATTTCAGGCATTTCACACTAAGTGAAGTTCTCTATAATTTTAGGCACTTTTTCATACTAATGTAAACAATATTTTCTCGCATTAAATAAATTATGGATGCTTTTCACCAGGTGTCACTGTAAACGGTTGATGCGCGCAATGCGTATTAACTACACTTACAATTATAACTAAAGCTACCGTCAGATCTTAGCGAGCATCTTGTATTGAATTGGGTGTTCATCACTTTTAGTATTTTTAACCTTCTTGCAAAGAAAACAAACTTTTATTTACATTTTTTTTCTATTTTGTGAAACGAGTATAAGATAAGAGAATATCCCTCTAATATTATACGGAGAAAAAAATTCAGGCAAAATTACTGTATTGCGTGGCAAGGGATTTCTAGTAAAAAGAAAACCATGTTTCTGGATAACAAAACATCTTAAATCATAATCAAATGTATTTAAACCATTCCTATGGTAAATTTTCCGTTCATATGGTAACCACTTACCGAAAATTCTGATTTTATAAAATTATAATTTTTACTTCCGCATCTTTTGTATAAAATTACAAAATCGAAAAATAAATCTAACCGAATAAGGGATTTTTATGCAATGTTCATATTTATCATAGTAAAATTATCAAATTTTACTTCATTTACAAAACTTTATCACAGAGCCACATTTTAATGTTAATTTTATTAAAATTATCTAATTCGATAAAAAATTATATATTTTTAGCACTTCCATAGAGCCAAAAACACGGTAAGGATTGCCATATTATGATAGTTTGGACCACGCATTTTTCTCAGTGTATTTAAACAGTTCGTTAATTGGTTTTATATTTACCTCATAAATCGTTGAAACTTCACATTGATAATACACTGGTATAAATATCCAAGATGCTAGAAACACACCGATTGGAAAAGCAAGAGGAACCATTACAAAAGCTAATCCATACTTGTAAATCTCGGCTGGAACTGCCAGCATTGTTGAAGGTGATACAAGAGTTACGATAATAGACAAAATCACAGGAAGCCTTTTCATATTCTTTCCAGCCAATATGTATTCATTTGCAGTTTTTTGCTCACCGGATAATAATCTTGATGTTATTCCAATACCTACCGATATCAATAGAGATGAGCATATTACGATATAATCTGTTATTCCTAGATATTTTCTATCAAACATTATAGTGAGATTTTAGAGAGTAAGTGCTAAAAACCATATGATTTTTCTTTGATAAGGAAGTAAATGAAGACATAAAGATTTATTAACAGACGAAACTTAGACAAAGGATTCATCCGAGAGAAATCTAATAAATAAAATTGTCTTAAATCAGAGAAAGAATTATTGTACTAATGATCGTCATGACAATTTATGGTATTCAACTTCAGATGTTTCCAGTGACTTTCCTAATAATGTAAGTTAGTTAGGCTGATTTTATACTTAAGTATATAAATTTGTAAGTAATGATTATTTCTCTCCTCGTTACTATAAAGTTTGCTTCTTATTTCCGATAAAAAAAATTCCTTTCATTTTTGCACGTTTGTTTATAAAATATGAGATTACAAGCGAAATTTATAAGCTAAGTAGTCACAAAAATAGAGAAAGGGAATGGGTCGTTTTGTCCATTAAGCAATTTTGCTAGGAAGCAATTATTAATCTTTCGTGCACTCATATAAAAATTACCTGCATCCCAAATTTTAATGCAAAAAGTGTAATTCTAGGGTTGATGATCGCAGAGAAGAGATGTCAGTTTTTGTATCGCCGCTATTTGCTAATATATTGCACCCAATGCAATTTTACAGAAAGCAATTTATCTTCTTTGTTATTTTGGTCATATTTTATGGTATTTATTTCGTTATTATGTTGGTCATTTGGTATATTTACTCCATATTTAAAACATTGATTAGATAATAAATTCGTTTTAAATTAAATTTAAAGAAAACTCACTTCAATTTTCTTTTTTTTTTTTTTTTTTTTTTTTTTGGTTTTAAAATTGTAAAATAATAAAAAAATTTGCATCTTTTTTCACGATAACATTGGGGTAAATTTTCTGTTTGGATTAACTCCAAGAAATTTTCTGTTTAGAGTAACTCCGAGAAATTTTCTGTTTAGATTAACTCCAAAAAATTCAACCACAGAAAACTTTTTGTGGATAATTTTTTTATTTGTTGCGCAATGTAATTGGGAGGCAAAATGATATCGTACATTAAAACATTAGTGTATTTTTCAATAATGTGGTTTTTAATTTATGTATTCAGCCTTATCATATCATTCAGCATGAGTTATAGTATCAAAAATTTAAGCTCAAAGTGGAAAATTTTAGTTCCTTATAAATTTTTGACTTGAGAATTTTGACTGAAATCAATGCATACAGCCAAGTGCTCAGTCAATTATAATGACAAGTATTTATCTGAGAATATGCAGCCGTGAATTCAAATTAGTTCAGAATTTTTTACATAAATAAAAAAATTTGTGTTTTTAATGACTGTTTTATGAAAAACATAATTCGATTCTTCACAGTGTCCCCCAAATTGTCTGATGATACTTCGATAAGTACAAGGTACTCCAAATTTCGCATCGTCTTTTACAAAATGTTCTATCAAATCAGATGCAAACCATCATTTTATGGTTTCCAAATTTTTATACGGTACAGCTGATTTAGTGCAAAAAAAAATTAGTTATTGGTAAACTCTTAACTGCAGCTTCTGAGGAGTAACAAATTTTTCTTTGACTGTAATGATTAAAAAGCTATCTTACTTTTTTTTAAGAATAATTTCTTTAAACTATTGTAATTGCTAACCTTTAACCATTTGATCATGAGATTTTACTAGGCTTAGATGTCACGAGTTTCTTTAGACATCAGTTTATGGGTCACTCATAACATTCATTTTTTGAATCTTAAACAAATTTGAAGTCCTAGAATAGATATAAGAAAGTTCGAATTCAATAGTTATCTTAATCTGAGGAATCACTAGCCAGATCATCAATCAGTGAAATTATGGGATTTTATCATAAACGGATTAATTGCAGAATGAAACGGGAAAATTCTTGCTGCTCTTACGAAGCCACTTTTCAATTGAAGTTAAACCAATGAAAATGAATGTCGAAGGAAGTTTTTTTTTTATCATTTAATTATTTAGTTGTTGTATTATCACTTCTAAAATCATAAACATTTTTGACTTACAATTTCTCAGTCTATTATGGCTGCAGCAATAATTCACATTAGAATAAAGTATTCTTTTGATTTATATGTGTACCAATTTCCAAACGTATTTCTCGTAATAGATTATCTTTAGATGTAGGTTAGGTGAAATTTAGATGATATGGGCATTATAAAAATAGTATAAGTACAATTTTGTACCATTTAAATACTTCATCCTCTAAAACCTGTGCCTTTATTTAGTGTTTCCTAATATGTTTAGAGATTTCTTTCAGCCTTCACTGTCAGAAATAAAATTGTTACTTTTGATGATTTAACAATCCCTGAGCTATGTTTCGTTAATTTAAGAATATTTTGTCACGAAATCACGTGATTTGCGCCGAAACGTGAACTCTCAAGTAAATGACGAAAATGTTCCTTTTCGAAATTTCATTGTAGTGCACCGTGGAAGATTGTTTACCAAAATGACGAATCTAAAAAAGAGATTATAAGATCGAAAATAAATTGACGAAACAAGCCATCAGTTCATTATGGTGGTCAAAGAATTTGACTCAAACTACGGAGATCATTGGTTCAAATCCCGCTTTGGGAATGGATCCAATTTATCAATCTGCCTTTCTTGTGTTGTTCAGGTGGCATTGATCTACCTATATGGTGCCAGCAAGGAAGTGATTATAAGAAAAATGGGAGACATTTTTATTAAAAACGTCATTACAATGCAGCATGGTAATTTTATCTGATTTTTTTTTCTCAGTGCAAGTTTACTGTATTTGTTCCAGAAATTAGTTATGTCAATAATAAAAATATATTAACCTTGATTCATTTGAAAAATTGTCCAATTTAGTTTATTTTTAAATAAAATCGTTTTTTTAGAAAAATGTCAATTGTAGTACATATTTTTGCCAAGACTAGTGCTTGTTGATAAAAAGATCATTATTTTTCCTTACTGTAGCAGAAGAACAAAATATGTCTTATCATTAAGTTCCAATAATTAGCGTAAGAAAATAGGCATGCAATAATTTTCTGATTTATGAAAGCTCACTAGTTTTCCAAATTAAACTGATTAATTGAAGAGAATGTCATTATTTGACTTCGCATTTAATACTTTTTATTATTAGTCGAAGCAATAGAGGAAAAACTATTTTTCAATATGGTGTGCTTTTTATTCATTGAATATATTTTGTTGTTATTTTTTGTATTATTGGTCAAAAACTTGTGATATGAGAAAATAAAAAGATTTTAAACTTTGATATCTGAAAAAATGCTGAAGTACTACTTTTTTAGTACTTTAAGTATTATTGTTTTATTAATGCTAACACTCGTACAAAAACCGGTTCCTGGTTATTTTCTAATCGAAAAAAGAAATAAATAAAAAAGGAAGTATTTTGAATTAATAATTATTTCTCTATGTACTTTTGTTAGAATTCATTGTAAGTCTCTTTCTGCGTTTTGCTCTGTTTAAGCTAGAAAACGAACAAAATTACATAAATTATTTTTCAATGTATTTATTCATATAAAACAGAGAATAAATAAAAAAAAACATGAACAATGATGGTTTAATTGTTCACATCTGTGACGTTGATGGAATAATATCGTTAGTTTCTTTTCCCTGTTTCATTTCCAGTGGTTTGTCCAAATTCGCTCGATTCAACCAAAATCGAGTAACTGGACTAAGACAAATAGAATCTTTCGGAATAACATTGTTTTTCCATCCTAGAAAAAATTTATTACAATTATCTCAATCATAATAAAACCAATATTTTACAAAAGAGAGAGAAGTCATCGCGGTCGCATTATTGTGGTAACTAGTTAACCTTAGGTCAAATATATTTTTTTTCTGTATAGACTTTTATAAACAACGCCAAATTTTCATGGGTTGAAAAAATTGCATCATTTGATATTTGCCTTCTTGTCCTCCAATAGGTTGGATTAGTTTTTAATTGGGCACTGACACTTCAAGAAGAAGACGAAGAAGAACATGGATACCCGCACATGTGACCCATGACGTCCGAAACAGCTGATCGTTAATAAGTAAAATTACGTGTTAGAGCTGAAAAGTAACACCACACTCCACATAAGTTAGGACAGGGATAGGCAAACGTTTTTGGTCAAGGGCAAAAAATCGAGAAAAAAATGCTTGGTGGGCCAAGTTAAAACTTCAAAATTTAAAATTAAAAAAAAGCGATACACAAGTTTTAATTTAAATATTTAGTGAGATGAATGAAATTGCGATTTCATTTTTAAAAGTTCCTTATATTGAGGTTCGAAGTTAGATGTGCTTATTTTAGGGAACGAGGCTAAATGCTTGTCTGTTAGTCTACTTCTGAAATGATTTTTTCCATGGTTTACAGTTGAAAACTCTTGTTCACATATATAAGATTAAGCAAACATAGAACTGATTTTCTGGGCATGAAATATTAGATTTTGGAAACTAGCTTTTGGTAATGATTTGTAAAACTCCAACTTTGGCATATTTAGAAACAACTGCTTTAGATGATTGTTAGATTGTCCGCTCGTTGGAGCTTAAAATGCGGAGTCTGCCACATGTGAAGTACAATTCACCTATATTAGATTCCATAAGTTTGCTCCTCGAGAAAGACAAACGCTAGTTGAAGCCAATCTACGGCTATTCTATAAAGAACTACTGCTTTCAACATTTTACCAATTGAAGCTGCCTGTGCTAACTATTTCGATCAATTTATGTTTCGTAAAACAAAAATAGAGAAAGTAAAAAGGTCATCAGTACTTTGTTAAAAAAAGAAAGAACGGATATAGGGCTCAAAAAAAATCGACAAAAAAATGGATGTCCATTGTTTTTTATTTGCCAAGGATCGGCAAGCTAAAATTCTGTCCGCGGGCCGTATAAAACCTTCCGACGGGCCACAGTTGGCCCGCGGGCCATTGTTTGCCCATCCCTGAGTGAGAATGTTCATTAACATGAAGTTGATTGAATACAGTGCCGTACCGCAACTGGAATTTGTTGTAATTCTTCATCGCTTATGTCTTTTACTTAACTTAGATTTATTATTTGTGTAAGTATTTTCTTGTAACCTTGATAGAATTTTGTTTTTTTATACCTGTCAACTACGATGCATAAATTTGTTTGTTGTTGTTTTAAGTGTCTTCGTGCTTGTTATTGCGTTAAGTAAGAAATATATAGTAAGAGAATTGAAATCTTTTTAATAGAATCTTTGGGTAAGAATATAGAAGAATATTCAGAGAATTTTAACTTGAAAGGCACGGCTAACTCGAAACAGAATGGAAAGAACAGTTGCCAACGTAAGCAAATGCATCGCTTCAACAACCAATCACAATCGAGATACCCACACTACGTCACTTGCAGGTATCCCATTCTAGCCAATATACATTTAAGCAGTCACGAAAGTCTTTCCTTTCTTCAGTATTCATATTTATAATAAAATCGCAGCTAAGACAGTGAATGTGTATAAATGTAGTGTATAGGAATAAGTTAATAATTAAAAAAAAAACATAAAAATATTTTTAATAATTATTTCGTAAAAACATTGAAAATTCACGCAAAATAAAAAAAAGTTACCAAGGAAAACAATCAAATTCCAAAAAGTTCCAAAATTATCGCGTGCTTTTTTATTTGATCTTCTTGACCTAATTTTTATCAACGCTTACATTAGCTTGATTTCTTTTACCTTCCACATTTTTTTTCGGTTCTGGTATTTAAATTAATCTAGTCAAAAAGTGTACGGGCATGAAAAACATAGAACAACTCCAATTTCCTCAATGAGTTTAAATACCTTTATAGAAAGGTAACTTATATTTTGAATTTTCGTTCTTTGTATCGAACATTAAACAGAATAATAAGGCAGATTTCTAAATACAAAAAGTTATTGTTTTTGAATTAAGCAACCTACTATTACTGTTTTTATCTAAACTGCTGATTTTATTTTTATTTGCACAATACATCAAAGTAATAACTAATACAATTGTAGAACGTAAAAAAAATACATTTTTGAAAATGAAAACCTTAAACATTCATATCAATTTTTTAATAACATCATATTATCTTTCATAAAGAAAAAATTTTAATCATTAAGTGAATGTTGAAAAATCTTTCTAAAACAAGAAATTTTAAAAAAAAATGATAATGGTTCTGAAAAGCTATTGAAAACGAATAGAAAAATCATTTTAACTTTTCAAAACCAATACAAGGACCTTCAAAAATGTAATTTACTTTAGTTTAAGAAGCTGTTAATTGAGATGAAAAGTATTATTATATAATGAAGAAAAATATCAATTATTTATGTATTTTAAGTCAATTAATACGATGACACCATATGTCAAATTGCAATATATTAGCATTTCATATGGCCCAATATGCTGTTCAATGTGAAAAGGATTGTTAATTTAAAATGAGAGAGAAATGGACTTACCTGTTACTAGAACACTGAGGATGATCAAGAATTGAGTTAAGAGAAAACCCATCAAAGCATACCACATGAAGGATATTCTGTACAAAACAAAGGTGCTTCTGAAAATAAAAATAAAAGATGACATATACAGAAAATGCTAATAGGATTATTCAGTCAAATATATATTAATATATTTGATATTACAATGATCTAATATAATCTAATATAACAATATATTCTGTAATAATATATTCTATAATAATATATTCTATAATAATATATTCTATAATGATATATTTCATAATAATAATATATTCCATAATAGTATATTCTACAATAATATTTCCATAATAATATATTTTATAATAATATATTCTATAATAATATATTCTACAATAATATTTTTTTTAATTTCCAATGGCAGATTATAGACAGTAACAGCATACATAAACATCTAAAAATAAGTACAGAAACAAAAGATGCTGCAACAGAGTCTATTAATCACAACATATCTTTAGCTTCCCAATAGCGTTCAGTGATAGAATTCCTGCAAAGTGCAGAGCAGCTGAGAAGATGCGTGGAATCCATGTCCTCTCCAGAACTGCAAAGAGTGCATACCGGGGAAGGAACGCTACCAAATCTAGACAGATGTTTCCGCAGACAGTCATGAACGGTAGCCAAGCGGAATTCAGCCACCGCTCTTCGTCTTGGGCCATTTCGCAAATTTAGGATGGTAGCCCTCCAAGACATAATAGAAGTACGGTCGATAAGTTCTTCATGAGCACAGGTCTTAAAGGTCCTCTTAATAAGCTGTTTGATGGAACAGAAGGGCATAAAGTGCGCAGAAGTCTGAATAATTAAGGCCCCCTTTTTTGCTAAATAGTTAGCATTTTCATTACCCGTGACCCCGCAATGGGCAGGAACCAACTGGAGAACAATGGTTTTCTTAAGGAATGCTAGGTATTCAAGTTGGAGGCGGCAATCCAAAATGTCACGAGTTAAGGGATTATTTAAGGATGCAATGGCAAGCAAAGCAGCTTTTGAGTCACATAGGACAACAGCTTTTTCTAAAAGATCGATATGACACTGTAACTGGGCTAGAGCTATTTGGATTGCAGCTATCTCTCCATCAAAGGCAGATCCCTGTCTCACAGGGGCATAAAAGGAAAAGGCCTTATTCTATAATAATACATTCTATAAATATACATACCTCAGTTTTTCACAATGACAGTTCTGTGCCTAAACTACTACGCCATCACGGATTGAATGTATATTTATTTATTCTATAATAATATATTCTATAAATATACACTCAATCCGTGATGGCGTAGTAGTTTAGGCACAAAACTGTCAATGTGAAAAACTGAGGTTCGATCTCTAGTGACGGGAAAACCTAACTTTATATTATAATTAAGGTAAATTATCGTCTTATTTACTTTTGTTGTACTTTCTTTCAAACTAATTAAAATTTCCACTAAAATGCTATGTATAATGTAATGTTAATCATGGAATAAGTAATTATGAAGGTACAAATCTTGCTAATGAAAATTCATGGATGAAACGTAAAAATTAAAGGATTTTCCATGTGGTTCAAAAAGAAAATACCTGTTGATTTGAAAAATCAATTTAAAAAATGAAACTGCATATAACTAAACAGTTTTCTCCATCCTCGGGAAAAATCAGGATATTTTTCACTGATTTTAAGTATTAGTTACCAAAATTGACAACAGATGACGTAGCTGACTGAGAAAAAGCATAAGCAGTTTTATTTTAACAAACATCATTTGCAGCAACAACGTGGCTTAATCAGAAACCTAAAACTGAACTGTATCTCTCGATTGGTAATTTCAGTTGGAACTATTTCGCAAGCAGCGGGAAAAAAGCAGCAGCTCTGATGTCACAAACAGCAGAACCGAGTAATCTGTTGAAGGATCTTGTAACCGATGTTTAAGCTCAATGGCAATAAATAATCTTAGTTTCTATGCACGAGGCAATGAACCACACATTTACATCATTATCCGTTTTCTTTTTAGTTGATTTAAAAAATCGTTGGTCTCTTCTAGAAGACCCTATAATTTGACGAACTCACATTAAATAATAGAACTAAATTTTTTCATCGAATCTTTCATAATGAGACTATTTTTCATCTATATATGTAACGTTATTATAGTGCATAAATCTAGGTAATGTACCTATTTAAAGGAAAGAGTTCCGATGGATCATAGGTTAAGGCACTGAACTTCCATTGTGGAGAACTGGGTGGCAGCTTGAATCTCACCCAGCTTTAGGTCGATTCCAACTTGTCGTTGTCGTAGTACATTTACGTTGCACTAGAGAATGCACAATGGGCTATTGGCGACGGTCTAGGAAGCATCCCTGAGGATGATCCGAAGACATGTCATCACAATTTTGATCCTCTGTAGAGGGGATGCCACCCCCGTTTCGGTAGGCCGACAACCTGCAAGTGAAGTCGAGCACTTTACAGTAGAACAGTTTAACGAGGACCCATACCGCACACCCTCGGTCCCTACGCAGACTGATCCAAGTGGTCCCCCACCCGCACATTGGCCGCAGCCAGTGATGCTTGATTTCGGTGATCTGCTGGGAGCCGTGTCCTAACGGTCAGTCCACTACGGGACGATTCCAACTTGTCAGAGGAGTAAAGAAGGCGGTGTGCAAAGCTGACAACATTGATACTACCATGCTATTGGTCACGAAACTATGGAGACTTTAACACCCCTGACCCTTTTGTCCCAAAATGGGTAGTTGCGGGATTTATTTACGATTGTTATTGTTAATTTACGTCGCACTAGAGCTGCACAATGGGCTATTGGCGACGGTCTGGGAAACATCCCGGAGGATGATCCGAAGACATGCCATCACAATTTTGATCCTCTGCGGAGGGGATGGCACCTACGATTCGGTAGCCNCGAGGACCCATACCGCTCACCCTCGGTCCCTACGCAGACTGATCCAAGTGGTCCCCCACCCGCACACTGACCGCAGCCAGTGATGCTTGATTTCGGTGATCTGCTGGGAGCCGTGTCCTAACGATCAGTCCACTACGGGACGATTCCAACTTGTCAGAGGAGTAAAGAATGCGGTGTGCAAAGCTGACAACATTGATACCATCATGCTATTGGTCACGAAACTATGGATACTTTAACACCCGTGACCCTTTTCGGCCCAAAATGGGTAGTTGCGGGATTGAGGGAAGTTTTATTTACGAAGCAGAGTTTATTATTGTACTTACTCTTCCGGTATTTGTGTTGAGGACGATATTTTTAAAGCGGAAGTAAAATTAAAACTGCTGGTTAGAGAAACATTGTTTGAAGGACACTCATCTGTGCTTAGAGGAAGTGGCGACTTGACATATCCAGATAGTAATGTTCCAAATCCTATCCATGACATTACTAAATATGACGTAACGAGAGAAAAGGAGACACACTAAAAATAAAAATAATTATTATAATGCATATCTTTTTTAATATACATCATTATTTTAAAATTCTGAAGTATATATTTATAGATTAAACTATTGGAATCGCCTTTTTAATTGGTAAAAGATACTGTGATCATGCGATAAGATTAATTCTCATTCGACTAAATTCAAAGAATGCTTTATGAATGGACTACTTATAAAAGAAGCTTAAAAATCAATAGACTATAAAGTTACAGTGAAATGATTTTTAAATTGCAATAGCTGCTTATTTCCACAACAGAGAAACAATGCTGCCCGAAATAATGATGCAGTCACTTTTTACCAAACATTTAAAAGAAATGTCGGAAATTTTTTTTAAAAATTTTTTTACAATTTTAAAAAATAAATATTGCTGAGCAATATTTAATTCAAAACTTAAAAATACAAGACACGTTTTTCGTTGAAGTTATAGAATCATAGTTATTCTATTCAAAAGTCTATTTGCACATAAAATAAAAACGAAGTCAAGAATTATTCTGCAGAGTTTTTATAACCTTCTTCTATTAATTTATGACTCTAAATGTAAAGATATTTTTTTCTTTATTTACTAATAAGATAGATATCTGACTGTCTAATCATGAAAAGGTTTGGATAATTTAATGAAGTTTGATAGTTTCTGTGCAAAATAAATTCTCAAACATAAATTATTATTATATTTTTAAGATATTATATTTTCAATTTTTATTTTAAGTGTTAAAATTAATTAATAATCAATTCGTTCAGTGCTTTTATTAAGTGTTTGTCAAGTGCTATTCTTATGAAACGAAATATAAATATTTAATTTGCAATTATCAACAACCAAGGATATTACTAAATGAATTACCTTATCAGACGCTTTCCTCGTCAAAACACCGGTTAAAAAGACGGCAAGCATTGGACCTTCCAATGACGTTAACATGATGTTTAATAATTGTACTAGACTTTTCACTTCTAAGAAACAGAAGCTGAGGCCAATACATACACCACCATATATCACAGCTTTTGAAAATAAAAATGAATTATTATATTAAAAAAGAATTTTGCGTAAAAGAATAAACAATTGTCGTATTGATAGCTGAATTTTGAACAGATTTTCCGGACCGGTTAATTTTTGAGTGAAAGTAGACAACATTTGTGTTACAAGGAGAGAAAAACCACGAATCCATTGAATAAGCGGACAAGATGTAACTATAATCCATGATCTGTTTATCTCAAATATAGACATACCAATAATTCTAAGATGACGGGGAAATTTGAATCACAGTTTTACTGCAATAAAAGTGGTTTTTGTCATAACTCATGAACATTTTCATAAGTACGAAACAATAAATATATTTATACATTTAAATATAATTGAATCAATTATGTACTTCCTTACCATTTTATGTCACGCCCCTTTTAATTCGAGATGAAAAAAATCTTAAAATGCGAAATATAAGACATTATAACAAAGACTGATGGGGCAAAATTTCTTCTATGACATAAAATATATCCTAAAGTTCCTTTTCGTACAATAGTCTAGGAAAAGTTTTCGTGGTTTTCCTATACTTATAACACAAATGTTGCTTACTTTAACTCAAATGTTCTCCAGAATGGCGAGTTTGTCGCCAAAAGTTCGTAATCCAACTTTATAATTCCGGTATTTTATTATTCGTATTTTTGCTTATTTTAATGCTACAAATATTGATTAGAGAGATGCGTGATACTAAACGGATCTAGTTGTAGAGATCCATAGGCTTCAACCCCTGCGGTATCTTGTCCACCATAGGTAATTTCCAGTTGTCAGGAAAGTAAATGCAATACTGACCACTTTGACGTCAGCATTCTATTTAGGCTAACGACAGCCTGTTGAGGGTCTGCTTCTTTTATTGATTTAAGAGTAAGGGCATGAATAATACCCTGAAAAAATTATGGGAAAAAATACCGGTACCTTACACGTAATCGCCATTTTCTCCAGAATATATTGCGGAACAAAAATCTGATATACCATAGTATTTAAAGTAATATTTACAATAAAATCATTGAATCACTCCAATTAAAAAAATATTACTGTAAAAGTTATGGTATAATATTTACGGTAAAAATGGATTTTACGGATGATACAACCAAAGTGCTGATACCTCATACCGTAATTTGATCCGATATCTTTTGCAGCGTAGGTGATAACTTTCAAGAGCAATTAAGCATATTTTTTCAATGCAAATTGTTATTTTTGGGGGAAAATATTTTATACATGCATTAAATAAATAAGAAGTTTCATATTCAATAGCCTTTTCTATCTGATTTCATCTTACTTCCTTTTCAAATTCAAAACTTTCTGTTCAAACCTAATTACAAAAAGTTATTACAGAGTTAAAATTACTTGATGAAGACAAAAAAGTTATAAAATTACAGAATAGCTTTACTAGAAAGACTGTTTTTAAATCCGAAAGTGTCCCTTTCTTGTAGAATGGTTTAATGAAATCGATTACAGTCACAGTTGAGGCAGAATTGAGGCAGGATGACATCGTACTTAAGGATGCACTGAAGATACCGGCAATACAAACACCTGTCAATCCAGGAATGGAGTTAAATCTATTGACAATGTATGCAGGAACTATCTAAAATTATAATAAAAATTTAGGAAGTATTAGACATGAAGCAACGTGTATTCTGGATATTTGATGCTTATTTTTAGAATTTTTGAAGAAATTAAAGTGTAAAGCAGACAGCCATGATATTGGGCTCAAATCAATACTAAACCTAATAAATAATAAAAGCATTATTAAAATCTGCCGAATTATTATCGAAGTCACTTATAGTAAAGGCTAGACTTAATGTTTGAATATCAATTTATACAAATTCAAAAGCATTAACATGTGATCATGAGTGACATCTTGAAGTTTTATTTAGAAATCGCACTTGTTTTCACTCTTTCAAACACTTGATATTTTTCTGAAAATCTTTAAAACAGATCTAAATTTTTTACAAAGATTCCATTCTTGTATTTATTGAAAGTATTCAGTAGGGACAAACCAGCATAAGAGTGTAACTGAATCAATTATTACAACTATTTATAACAACTAGCTCGTCTCAAATTTGACAAATTACGTAAAAGGTACCTATGTTTCAGCTATTTCAATTTGATTCAACTTCCTCAGAGTTTCCTCTCTATCTAATTAAAATAAAATTGTTTTCGTAAAAACATGGAACTTTAAAAATGTTTTTTTTTAAAAATTTTTAGAAAAATTATTGAAAGAATACTAAAGATAAATACAATACTCGCAGATTAAAAAAATATACAATGTAAATTATACGTCAAACACACAGTTTGTTTAATCGGGACAATCCTTTTAATCTGAGCAATTCAAACGTTTTAACCCAAAATCTACACAAAATTTAAATTAATAAAAAACAATAAAGCAATGAATTTTAAAATATTTTGTTATTATTTATTACAAACATTTAAACCAAAATGGATCTAAAAGAAAACTTTCATCACAAAATCAGTTTAAAACTGGTTTTCAAATTTTAAGCTACTGATGGCGAACCAATGGCACGCGTGCCATTTATGGCACGCGACACAATATTTTGGGCACTCCACAGATCACAATTGTTGTTACACTATGAATTGTTTTTACACAAATGTTATAACGCTATGAAGCATATGTAACAATTAAATTAAAATTCACAAAAAGCAAACAAAATATTAAACAAATATTAATAAAAAAATTAAAAATTAATACTAAAAAACAATTAATAACCGTAAAAAACAAGCTAACAATAAGTAACTAGCAAAACAAAATCAACAGTCCTGCTTAAACTTACATCTTAGAACCTCTAATCTGCAACAACAAAAGTCACATTGATGTTACTTTAGGTTGAATTACTTGTATAACTGAGACATTGCAAAATGTATTTTTTTTCAATGAAAAATAAAGAGTTTTGAGTTGATAGTATTTAGTATTACTATTTTCCCAATAATCACGAAGTCAAAATTATTTGACGGCACGTCTATGACCTCATTAAGCAATTTCTTAGAGAAAATGGCACGTTGGTGTATAAAGGTTCGCCACCCCTGTACTATGATATCTCTTTGCAAACTTGTATTACATTGAATACATTTTTTATTTTATAAAATGTTCCTAATTGCTTTGATATTTTGTTTCTAGGATATTAAAACTATGCAAAAATTAGCATTTAAACAAAACTTTTAAATACGATTTACATTGTAAATTAACACCTGATCTTACCTGATCATACCTACTTAATCCTGTTTGATTGACATTTAGAATCGGATCACAGTGATAGTATACAGAATAAAGTACAATACCATAAATGTGGGTGAGGAAAAATATTGCCGATGCCGGCAAAATAGTCAGATGCAAAGTTCTGTAAGTAGAAAATCATTTTACTCCTTTAATAAATTATATTTATGTTTGTCAATTTCAAAAAAACTATTATAAATATCTGTTAAATAATGAACTTGTATGAAGACAATTTAGCACTTATTGTCCAAATTATGCAATTTGTTAATCCTAGTTTTTAAGATGTTTAATGAAAATACATCTTTTACGTATATTAGAAATATGTGTTTAAATAAAATTGAGAAGGAAATTAATGTTTGCTTAATGAGGAGCTTATTATTAAGTATGTGGGGAAAATCCCTCATGAGTTCATAAAAAAATTAGGAAATTTATTGCATTTATTTAAAAATTTATTAAAAAAATTATCGTGATTTTTTATAATTACGAAATATTTTTAAAAAATTCCCAAACCTAAAACTTTGCTTATTATCTAAAACTAAATGCATAAATATATTTAAATAATTTTTATTTAGCAAAGTCTACTCCATATGCATCGAAATGTTTGAAAGATTTTAAATTTAGTTTTTGATTTTTAAAAAAAAAGCAGCAAAGCAAAAATGTGTGAAAAAATTAAGCCTATACATTAAGATCTTTAAACAAAGTTGAGTTGCAATTCTACGTACATATTTTCACGTGCTATTTCCATGCAATAAATCAGTGTTTCCCAAACTTATGAATTTTGTGTACCCCTTCTAAATTTTTCGTAACGCTGTGTACCACTAATAAAAAATGAATGCATTTTTCACTATAAAAATTTTCACAAAAGTTAAAAATCACAACTGGCTGTTGACACTACTAATTACACAAGCCTGCGATGAAAAAAATACAAAGGGTCTGATAGCTGAACTTAATGTATTTTTTGGTGCTGAAGTGGAAAATAATAATGAAAAATTTCTATCACGTCACGTTTTTTAGAAAAATTCAATTTTACTGGAATTTTTATGAACATTTACCATAAAAATTAGAAAAATTCAATTTTACTGGAATTTTTATGAACATATACCATAAAAAAAAAAGTTTTTGAATTTCTATCCCTTCTTGACTGACCAGCATTCTACTTTGGTCAAATCTACATAAGTACCCCTCTATTACTACTTCCTGTCACCGTCCCTCTCTCTGTCACAATATCCCTCTACCAATAGCGTCACGAGAATCCTTATCTAGTTTCGCTGACCTCTCAGAAACACTAGCAAGCGTAATAGGGAGTCATTTTAAAGTCTTCTTTTTTCTGTGCGTTTCGTGAAACATGGCTTCGAGTTCGAGACATTGTGAAAATTTCCCAGATGACTTTTGTTATATATGCGGCGAATATTGTGTTGTTAAAAATCGAATGAGGAACATTACAGACTATGTAAGACAACTTTATCTCGCATATTTTGGCATGAAACTCGGAGATCAGGACAAATCTTGGGCACCTCATAAAGTTTGTGTGCAGTGTCTCAATGATCTACGCTTATGGCATCAAGGAAAGAAGACTACTTTACGATTTGGGATTCCTATGACGTGGAGGGAGCCCCAAAACCACTTTGATGATTGTTATTTTTGTTCCTGCCATGTTCGTGGGTATAACCGAAAAAATCAAAGACTAATATCTTATCCTGATAACATTCCATCGGCCATACGCCCTGTTCCTCATGGACCTGATGTGCCTGTGCCTTTGCCTCCAACTGAATTGCCAATCATCTCTTCAGAGTCTTCAGATTCGGAGCATCCAGAAGTTCAAGGCTCCGATATCGAATATAAGCTTTCCGCAGACGGTTCTCCTCAGCCCTTCTCTCAGGTTGAGCTTAATGATCTGACTAGAGATCTTGGCCTTTCGAAAGAGGCAGCTGAGTTGTTAGGCTCCAGACTGAAAGAAAAAAACTTATTGGCCAAAGGAACATTTTTTTATTGGTACAGAAATCGTGAAAACGAATTTATTAAGTACTTTGATGAAGAGGAGAACTTGGTCTATTGTTCTGATGTTCCATTGATGAGCAAATTTAATGTCATCTACGATAAGGATGAGTGGAGGCTGTTTATAAATTCCTCTAAAAGAAGCCTCAAAGCTGTTCTTCTTCATCATGGGAGTCAGTATGCATCAGTACCAGTTGGACACTCAGTATATTTAAAAGAATGCTACGAAAACTTGGCTCTCGTCCTGAACAAAATCAAATATATCGACCACAGTTAGACTATTTGCGGTGATTTGAAAGTTATCTCCATGCTTCTTGGTCAACAAGGGGGATTTACAAAGTGACAAAGTTACAAGTGAAGTATGTGAGTGGGACAGCCGTGACAAGACTCAACATTGGGTCAAAAAAGAATGGCCAAAAAGACAAAATCTTGACCCAGGCACAAAGAACGTTATTCGAAACAGCTTAGTTGATCCGAAAAAAGTATTGTTACCTCCGCTACATATAAAATTAGGTGTAATGAAGCAGTTTGTCAAGACTGTTCCAAATGATGGCAATTGTTTCAAATATCTTTGCAAAAAGTTTCCAGGTTTATCCCAAGCTAAGTTGAAAGAAGGAATATTTGTTGGTCCAGATATCCGCAAACTCATGAAGGATAAAGAATTTGAGACTAACATGACAAAAACGGAGAAAGAAGCTTGGGTTGCTTTCAAAGATGTCGTCAATAAATTTCTGGGTAACTACAAGGATCCTGATTATAAGGAAATCGTAACGAAAATGCTGGACAAATTTAAAACGCTGGGTTGCTCCATGAGTGTAAAAATGCATTTCCTTCACTCACATGTGGACTTTTTCCCTGAAAATTTAGGAGCAGTCAGCGAAGAGCATGGGAAAGGTTCCATCAAGATATCAAAGATATGGAGCGTAAATATCAAGGAAGATAAGACAAGAACATGCTCCCTGACTACTGTTGGATGATAGCTCGGGATAAACCTGAGATTAAGCATAAAAGAAGATTATCAAAAATACGTTTCAGAGGAAAACGAGTATGTACTTAAATAGAAACTTTTCTCTTTTGTTTTTTGCTTGTTTTGATTTTTGTTTGTTTTGTTTTTTGTTTCAAACTTTCATATACACATACACAATATTTGTTATTCTTAGTCAATCGTCAATTTTACGTCAGTTATCTCAATAAAATATCAATAAAAACAAATTACAATGGTATGTTGGTGATTTTCTTCTAGAATCTGGTGTAAAAAGTTTGAACGCAAGGAATTTATTGTTTTTTTCTCGACCAGAGGTTACTTGTGCTGTCTGGTAACAGTATTTTTTAAAATTAGCTGATAGCTCAAAAATCAATTTTCTTTCACAAGATTAAATTTTACATGGATCAAAATGAATGAAGAGAGCAATTGCCGGACAGTACATGCAAAATTGTTTGAGAGAATTCTTTTCCAAATAGGATTTTAGTAAAAACATTAATATCGATTTTATAAAAAATCCTGATATGATTGGGAAAAATGAAGGTCATTTTCGAAATCAGCACATCAAATAACATATAAATCAACAAGAACTTTTCTTGTATTTTTCCAAAAGTTCAATTTCGCAGGATTGTGTTATTAACTGCTAACTCTGCAAAAAATGGCTAATAGAAAATTACGTAATCGTAAACTTTCATGGCTAGCTTTGTCTTTAAACAAAAATTTTTGAAATTTTCGTTTGCTGCAAGATATTTCGCATAAGAACGCGTACCCTCGTTAAACTGTTCCCGTACCCCTGGGGGTACGCGTACCACACTTTGGGAAACACTGCAATAGATCAATAAGTCGTCGAAAAATTTTATATTCTCGTTATAGCAATTCAGTATTTAATTACCAAGTCAATTACCTTCAATTATTCCTCATACAATTACTGACTGAATTTTAACCGTCGTTTTTAAAATGCAACTAAGCACTCAGAACCATGCATATTTACCAAAATAGCAGTTGGTAAAAACTTAAATTTCATTAGTAATTTATGCGTAAATGGTTATTAATTAAGAGTATTGTCAATAAACAACAAGTTTAATGAGTTAATTACACTCATTTTCACTTTTGCGCACACTGTAAAAAATTCCAGATTGAATTTCTGAAGGAAAACACCGACACTCAGGTTGCCGGTGCATTTTACCATAAAAACCATTTTTACCGGAAAATGCTAGGTAACAAAAAAACTTATATTCCGTAATTTTTTATACAATAACATTTACACTAAAATCTCCAAACTTAAGTTTAATATTAATTACGCTGTTAATATTAATTACAAGTTCAAAGTGTTAATTACACTCACATTCGCTTTTATGTGCACTGTAAAAAATTCCAGATCAAATTGCTGTAAAAAATACCGACACTCAGAGTGCTGGTACATTTTGCCGTAAAATCCATTTTTACCTGAAAGTATTATGTAACAAAAAATCTTTGATACCGTAATTTTTTATACAGTAATGTTTACTATAAAATCACTGGAATTAAGTTTAATGTTTATTACTATAGTTTAATGCGTCAAATACTTATTTTCACTTTTGTGTACACTGCAAAAATTTCCAGGTAAAATTACTGTAAAAAAACACCGACACTCAGAGTGCCTGTACATTTTACCATAAAATCCATTTTTACCAGAAAATGTTAAGGAATGAAATATCTTATATACCGTAATTTTTTTACAGACATATTTACCATAAAATCACTGAAATTAAATAAATATTACTTTAAAAATTACAGCATAAAATTTTAGGGCAAAAATGAATTTTATGACGGAAAGGATTTTACAGATTTTGCAAGCAGAGAGCAAAAGCTTTTTACCGTTATTTGATATGAAATATTTTACAGTGTAGAAGATTTAGATTAGTCCATAATTTATGATTATGTTTCAACGAAAAGGAAATGGGTAATAGTCTTTTTAAAACAGATAAATATATGTTAATGTTGGTGAGAAATCAAAAAACTATTCTTTTTTAATCTATTTGACTTTTAATTTTGATCTATTTGATTTAATACCTAAGACAAAAAGAAGTTTGCTTTAATAAAATTTTCACGCTAAATAAAATTAAATAAATTATACTAATATTTATAAAAATTATGGAAGTAAAACCTACAATATTGCAACAGATTTATATTTAGTTCTTTTTTTTTTCATAAAATAATTTAGAAAATGCGCAAAGTGTACATTCGTGGCTTTTATGACTTGAATTATTGAAATGAATTATTGAAAATCAGAAACATAATAAAAATTAACATCGAATGATTGATTTACTTTCAATTTTTTTTTAAATGCAAACGCTTTAAGTATTGATTAAGAGCAGTTTAATAGGTAATTAACAAAATTTTAAAAATAACTAAAATATATATTTCAAAATCAAAATATTAATAAATAACTATAAATAATTATAAAAATATATTAATAAATAATTATAAATAATTATAAAAATATATTAATAAATAATTATAAATAATTATAAATATATTCAAAATCAAAAAATCAATATACCAAAATCCAAAAAGGATAGGGTATATTTTGAGCAAGTTAGACTAAAGTAAAACTGTTAAATTGATCAAGAATCTCAATACTGTGTTTCATATTTTAACTTGATAACTTCTGCTTATAGCGTAATTACTTAGGATAATTTTCTTTTATTTTGAAACAAAAATAGTTAAAATTCAAAAAAATTTTAAAGCGCCTTGAGCAATATGAGCGAAACATTTTTATGATTCAAAATTTTAGTTTTAACTTACGATCTTGCTCTTTCAGCGGTACTTAAGCTTAAAACTCTTTGAACTTCAACTTGATTAGTTCCATAAAATGCAATTGCATAAAGTATTCCGCGAATCATACAAGCCCAGATATCGTGTCGCTTAGTGAAATCTAATCTGAAACTAACAAAGGTTTATAAGCATATTTATAAGTTTTAAATTTTTTATTGAAAAAAAAAGCAGAAAATGGACGAGCGATTAATTCTCACTTGGGCCGGATCACGCTATTGGTCGAAAATGACATCACTGTTTGGGGAAGGGATATACTGTGTATTGCATAGTATTTTGGTGACAGATTTTATGTTTAGTTTTCAAATGCGCTCTATTTACACGTGGTATTAATGTTTAGTAATAAAGACAATATTCACATTTCGCACAGTTTTGTGGTAATTTTTTATTAGAATCTAAGTAAGTGAAATTAAGCTATACTGCTTTTGCGTCATTAGCAACTGGGGTTGTTCTAGAAATGCAGGGGGGAGGCTAGCCCAGAATTTTGGATTTGATTATGAAGTTTTTAAAATTATTATTAAATTGCGATGTATGAGTAAATTTGAGCTTATGTTTATTTCAATTTTTGTTACTTCATAACTGCAAAAGATAATTCTTATGGAAAAACAAACAAACGAAAAAAAAACGTATTTGTAATATTACTATACCATCTTATATTTGTAAAAACATTCATTATTTTTATTGTTTTTAGCTTTGATGAATTTAAATCAATTAAAACATAAATATTGTCTGAAATGCTGAAGTGGACATTTACCTATCTCCCCACCCTAACGACGACATAATATTAAGTAAACATTTGCAAGGAATAAATAAATTCCGAGCGAGCAAGTGTGCATACGAAATTTGTCGCCAAACTCATACAAACACCAGCCAACAGCCACCATCTCCCTTCCCCCAAACAGTGATGTCATTTTCGACCAATAGCGTGATCCGGCCCAAGTGAGAATTAATCGCTCGTGAAAATAGTGCTAAAGACGAATTTTCTTTAAAGTTAGAACATAGAGAAACTCAATATCACAAATTTTTAGGCAAAAAAGGAAACCAACCTCCAAATTCTAATTCAAGTCGCTTATAGAGACAATTAATTGCTGAAAATGCATAATATTTCATTCATGAAAGGGATTAAAACTAAAAAGTTAGAAAATGTAACTAAAAATAGAAATTAGATTTTACACTAAGAAAAAAAAATGGTCAAAATTAGCAAAAAATGATAAAATTTACCGTGTTTCTGGCTCTATGGGAGCACCAAAAAGCTCGGTAATTTTCACCGAAGCGCTTTGGTAATGATTTTGGTAAAATTAAAAATAAAATACGGTTTTTTTAATATGTAATAAAATTCGATAAATATTTGGTAGTTTTATCATGACACCTTTGAACATGGCTTAAAAAATACAGTCCCTGGAGAAATTATTTGACGCACTTTGAGATTCTGCCGCATCTTTCCTTTTGCTTCTGCCTCAATTCGTCCTCCGACTGATTTTTTTTCTCTATGCGTCGTACACTAGCTTCAGAAACCTTCCATTTTCGTGATATTTTGCGGTTTGAAAATATTTTAGCATTCACTAGGGTTTTTAGCTTTTTTACATGGTGAAAGATCGCCATTTTTACCCATGATAAAAATGTTCTAATTGATTATTTATACACTGCGCACAAAATAAACAAATAACTGCGTAGTTTAAAATTGCGAAACATATAAACACAGAGCATAAAGTCGCACACTGTTAAAAATTCCTCGGAAAAAATGGTTCAATAACAATTTATTGAATGGTTATTTTACCATATTTAGTCAAAACAGTCAAATAACCATAAATATAACGGTAATCAAACTGGTAAGTTTGAGAAAAACCGTTTGTTAACTGCTTTTCCCTAATACGGTTAAACAACCAGAATTTTATCGCACCAACTAGAACCGACCTAATGAAATTACTTTTTTTTTGTCAATGCGTACATATATCGTAGCCGAGCGGGCTTATCTGTCGATCTCATGACCGGCAGAACTGGAGTTCGAGTCCTAGTCCAGTACAATATTTCCTCCCTTCCCTTCAACATATGAAGAATTTCCAGTGTCCAACACTCTCCAATGCCCATTACCTAACGCAAAGGTGCACTCCTATGTCTAGTTAAACAATAAAAAAAAAAATTTACGTTTTTGAAAAATGCTAGTTGTAAATGGTTACAAAATCGTATAGTTTTGTATTCATGGTTTTATAACCATACTTTTTGTAAATGGTTTCAAAACCTTAAAGGAAAAAAATGTTCTTTACCGTAAACTTTACGGTTAATCGGATGGACAGACAGCTGCCAGTTATTTAACCATAATTTTAGAAGGAAAATTTTAACAGTGCAAAAACACTTCCGCAACTGACACACGTGACAACTGACTGAACCGGTTTGCACTTGTTAATGTTCGTGTATCAAGTGATTAACATTGTAATGCGATACATTAAGAATAAATTAAAATAGGAAATATATAAAAAAATCTCCTGAATGAAAACCCATTCCATGTATGTTTAAATATAAAAGTATTACATACGAACCCGTGCAAAACATGTAATTATTAAAAAACTACAGTGTGTCGAATAATTTGGTCAGAGACTGTAGTTATTTGATTAAACTTACTTTTCAGTTTTGTATTTTTTTACTAATTGTGTGATAACATGAATTGTAACTTTGAAATCCAGAATTTCCGCCAAACATTTACCATATGAACAGAAAAATCGCCATATGAATGGTTTAAGTACCGTATATTTTGGTTTGATTAACCAAAATTATATTGCTTCATTTGCCAGAAATGTCATTATATTACAGAACGGTAATTTTACCAGAAATTTTTTCTCCTAGTACAGTTCGAATACGAAGTTTATGATACCATTTTAAAGATTGACACTCGAAAATATTTATGACATAAAAAGCATAACACATATTTTTGATGCAGATTTTTGAAATTACTTTCTTCAGGGATATTTTAAAATTGAAATTTTTCTTCATGAAACCCAAATCTCCCTACCAATTTTGAAAAAAATAAATTACCCATTGGATGCAAAAAAATAAAGTGCCTTTTTAAAAATGGACATTTTTAATAAATATTTGTATCAAAAAATAATAATTTCGTGGAAAAAATTTATAAAATGAATTTTTAAGAAATCGCTTGTAACCTTGAAAGTTGAGTGACCTGCACAGTTTTTAAAACAATTGCAACTCGAAGGCAACGTCTATGACACTATTTGAAATATTGACATGCTGCATATTTATGCCATATTTATGTCATATATGCTGCATATTTATGCATAAAAATATAAGTAAAGGTTTTTTTTAAAAAATTTCCTATGAGCTGCACAATCAGTCTTCCCTATGAGCAGACCTAGTGCGTTCTCCAGAAGTGATATCCACTCTTTCAGGACCACCACAATGGGTGAGATACCACTGGCCATGTTAATTTGGACGTCTAGTTTCTGCCACTCCAGATGGCAGCACCGAGACTCTATTTGGATGCTACAGTGCGCTAGGAATTTAATTTTGCCGGAAATACCAACAGCCAATAAGGCACTAAAGGGATCTTTTACATGCCGCATAATCATACGACATGGCCGCTGAGGATTTTCTGCATCCCAAAATTCCGATGTCTGGGCCGGGAGTCAAACCCACAGACTTGGGCTCAGAAGGACGGCGACAAACCAACTGCGCCACCCAGCGACATATAAATAAAGGTTGTGGGAAAGATTCATTAAATTAATTTCTAAAACATCTCTCATAATATTAAAAGTTTAGAAAAGTTTAGCAAACCCAACATTTGAGTAACGTTGTTGAAAACATTAACGACTCGAAGTCAAAGCGTTTGAAACCGTTTAAAAAATTAACAATTATAGTATATATCATAAAATTATGACGAAGATTTGTGAAATTAATTTCTAAAGAGTCAAATGTAACGTAAAATAGTTAAAAGTAAATTTAACGTTTCTTCACAACTCTTTTACGTTTGGCTACCGTTTTTGAGACTATATTTTTGTGTGATACTTAAATAAATAATTTATATCTTAATAGACTTTTTTTCGGTAGTAATTCGTAATAATGTTTTCTAAAGTGCCCTTTTTCAATATTAAAAGCTTAGCTAAGTTTGAAATTTTGACCAAAACAGATGCATTTTTAAAAAAATTATCATTTATTGAATTTTAAAAATCAGTATTTATTAGTTTAACAATCGTTTGTGCAAATTATTGCTTGGTTACAATATAAAATTGATATATAAGAGGCAGTTTTTTTCCGGATTACCCGAATATTTATCTGTTGAGAGCAAAAACTTTATTGTTACTAGTTACTACTTTACCACAAATGAATTTGATGAAATATATGGTGAGTTAGGGTAATATAAACACATTAAGAAAATGTGAAAACTCCATAACTCCGTTAATTTTTTTATTCAGATAAGAAATCTAGTATGCAATTATTTTCAATGCTACAGATTGGTGCCATTTTCAGTACACTGTAAGAATTTCCTGATCAAATTACAGTATAAAGTACCGGGACTTAGAATGCATCATCCATAAAATCCATTTTGCTGTAAAATCCATTTTTACCGTGAAAGATTATACCATAGTTTTTGCAGTGATAATTATTTTATCAGAGTGCGTCAGTCCTTTTATGGTAATTATTACTGCAAAAATTACATTGTATCAGATTATTTTTGTTCCGTAGCATGTTCCAGTAAAAATGAATTTCAAGGTGCCGGAATTTTTTTAATTCCAACACCTTGAGTGCCGGAAATTTTTACCATAATTTGATTCTAAATTTTTTACAGTGTAACATTTTCCAAATTTTGATTGCACGTAATAATTTAATATAACTATCTCGAAGTTCGAAATTTTGTTTCCTGTTAATTTGTTTCCTTTAATTTTGTTTCCTGTTAAGGGAAATAGAATGGTTTTTATTTTTTAAAATGCTTACTCAAAAAATTCAAGTCTGCCACCCCCTTTTGCGTTGTTGTAAACATTTACAAAACCACCTCCATCTTTAAAACCTACGACATACAAAGAAATTACACATATGGTTATAAGAGCAGCTTGAAATACATCTGTCCATAAAACAGCTCTTAAGCCACCCTAAAATATAATAATATTTTTATTTAATCCTGAAACATAAAAATATAATAAAAAAGTATAAATATGAAGTTAGAAAATTTAAGTATTTATATGCAATGCACGAAAAAAACTGACCAACCTGAATGACTTTTGATATAATGATCAGAACTTCAGGTTCCAGGACTCAATCTTAATGGTCCAGTCTAATGCACTCAATCTAAAAGTCGAATTTTAAAAATTCGATTTCTCAGAAACTATTCGACCAATTTCACTCAGATTTGGTATTTTGCCAAGTGAAATTACATACTTTAGAATAATGTAAAAGTTTTTATACATCACAGTTAAAAAAATTTTCGACTATTATTAATTAAAGCAGTGTTTCCCAAAGTGTGGTACGCGTACCCCCAGGGTACGTGAACAGTTTAGTGGGGGTACGCGTTCTTATGCGAAATATCTTGCAACAAACGAAAATTTCAGAAAATTTTATTTAAAAACACAGTTAGCCAAGAAAATGCGCGATTGCGTATTTTTCTATTGGCTATTTTTTGCAGAGTTAACAGTTAATAATTAGTGGCGTCAGCAGCCAGCTGTGATTTTTAACTTTTGTGCAATTTTTTTATAGTAAAAAATACATTCATTTTTTTTATTAGTGGTACACAGCGTTACGAACAATTTAGAAAGGGTACACAAAAGTTTTAAGTTTGGGAAACACTGAAATAAAGTAATAAAAATAATAAATATTTACATAAAGTCATTATTTACTTAGAATTATATTTAGATAAACGAATTTTATAACTGAAGAGCTTAGTGGAAAATCCGTCTAAATGACATTTATAAAAAAATTAGATTAGAATAGAGAAAGTTCCTGTTTTAGCTTTATTTAAATACTAGGGGGCTAAGCCCCCTGTTCGCTGCCGCTCACCAACCCCCATGATTGCTTCGCAATAATTGTTCTTTTTTGTCAGAAAACAGTTTTTCTACTAAAGTTAAATTATTCCCTTAATATAGATATATTAAAAGGAATAATTGCGTGCTGATGACAACCAAAGTAATATTGAAATGAATGAGGAAAAACTAGATCCTACCTCGTGATTTTTAGGCCAGTAGAAATGCACGGACAACAATGGAAAACTATGACACCATCACAAGACATACTCAAAATAAAATAAAAATCACCGCTCTGCTTTAGATGGTAAGTTTAGTCGTAACATTTTAGCAAGCAGCATTATTAAAAACTATAACTTCTTCTCACATTTGCGGTCTCAATTTTAATTGGCTGTTTTGTGCGTTACTAGCCGCAAGTCTTCTGTGATTGGCTATTTGTTATCATTTCACTCTCTTCTTATATTATACAGTCAAACCCCGCTATAGTGAACATGGTTCATAGTGAACTCCCGGACATAGTGAACGAAATGTTCGGTCCCGTGCCTTGCTATACACGGATAATGTTATTTTTTGTGGATATAGTGAACCAAAAAAGTGAGGAAGTTGGATATAGTGACCTTTTTTCTGTGTTCGACTGATTTTTTTTTTAAAAAAATTTGTAATGTAATTTTGGAATTTCTACTTCAAATTAAATACATACACCGATTTTAAAAACCATATATAGAGGGGAATGTAGCGATAAGCATTTTTCTTGTTTGTTTCTTTTATCTCATCCTAAATTATTCTTTTATTTCATCCCTAAACAAACCAAGCAGACGATGCACCTGTAAGTACAGGTGCATCGTCTAAGGTGAGTAAGTCAATGATTGAAACAATAATTATTTAAAATTAGTCGCAAGAATTTTGAAGCTGCATATTTAGGCCAAAAAAATTAAATTGCATAATTAAAGTGAAATCTTATTTGACAGCTTTATCAATATGCATTTTTTTCAGAGGGAATGAGTAATTATTAATTATTGGTCAAGGAGTTGGACACTAATATGTGTTGATAAGGCCCTCATTTCAACTCCTTTTTGCTGTCAGTTCAGTTAAAATAAATCCTGCAAATAAGTGTCTCAAATTTAACTATGGCTAGCAGTAAACGTAAAACGTTCTCCATTGATGATAAAATGGGCATAATCAGAAAAATTGAAAATGGATGCAGTCAAGCTGATATTTGCAGGGAATATAAACTATTCAAATCTACAGTTTGTAACATATGGAAAAATAGGCCATTAATAATTTCTGCTCATGAAAAATGTTTAGATGGTGGAAAAAAGTTGAGAAAAGCAGATCACAAGGATAATGAAGAAACATTGCTGAAGTGGTTCACCAATCGAAGAAGCCGCAATCTTCTAGTATCTGGCAAATGTCGAGGAATTTTCTAAGCGATTTTATGAGACTACTTTTATGTGCTAGAATGGCAGGTTTAAAAAGCGGAATAACAGAAGTTCAGGAAAAATTATCTGAGAGTCGGGAAGTGTTTCCATATCTGATGGTGAAGATTGCACATCAGCTAAAGATTACTAATTTTTTTGTACGCAAGACGAAGAGTAATGAAAAGTAACACATTTTTTGCATCTACATAATATTTTTCAGTCATTTATTTGAATAATGTGTAATAAAAGGAAGGAGTTAAGGAACCATTAGTTAAATTGCCTGCGTAACGGATATAGTGAACTCCCGGTAATAGTGAACCGACACTTCGGTCCCTTGAAGGTTCACTATAGCGGGGTTTGACTGCATAAAGATATAGCATTCATTTATATTGCTAAATTTATTCATTCTGACGATACTCAATGGAAGAACGAACCGGATAAGTGATTTGGCAACAAATAGTCAATAAACAATCCTAGAAAATCCCTTGCTTGGCATTCAACGCTAAGGCGCGGGGAGATAAAATTGGTGAAAATGAGAAACTCGAAACAGTAGCTTTCATTCATTAAGAAGAAATTTATGTTTTTTTTTCGAATCAATAATTAAAGAAGACAAGAGAATATAACCTTTAAACAGTTTCTACATACTCTTTTTTTATTTCCGGCTCGCATTAGTTTGTGTTTCAGACACATTGTGTATTAAATTGTTAGCATACTTGGGTCATCCCCTCAGACCATTAAGATTGAGTCCTACAACTTAAAGATACGATCATTAGATCAGAAATTATTCAGGGTAATGCGTTTTTTCTTTTTTTTACACACTATGTATTTACTAAAAATGTATATGTTAAAAATGTTAACGATTTTTTGCTGTATGGACATAGTAATGATATAGACTTTTAATAATTTATGACAAATAATAAAACTTTCAATTCTAAAATGTAGGACTAAGAACATTTGCCTGTATTTTTTATAACTTGGTATTTTTAAAATAATTTGTAGATACACACAATTTAATTGTGAAAAAAATCCCAATCAAAATTTTTTGAGTTAACCGCTATTGTTAGAATCTAACAGTTTTATTTTTTAATTTTTGTTTTCAAATTTAGATGCAATTTTTAGTTATCTGGTTCTATTTGATCATGACAAAACATTTCCAATGAAAAGAAATCGTTTGATGTATATATATTTAATAACAATAAAATACTAATCTTAAGTTAGATTTAAAATGAGCGAGAAAAAATATTTAGTTGTTAAATTTTTATTTCATGTAATACTTGCTATTAAACTTTTACTTCTAAACTCGTTACTAACAGATAAACTTAATGTTTCGATCTAATGTTATGTTTCTCTAAAGATACAATCAGTAAATTACTTTGTTTAAAAAGTTATTGATATATAATTGAGTATTTCAAAATAAATTACTGAAATTGTGGGGAGGAAGGAGACAGGTTGCTTTGAAGAAATTACTATCAAGGCTGCTATAAAACTATCTGTTGTATCAATTTTTAGCATATTCAAAAATATAAACATTCAATATCTGATTAGCTTAAATTTATTTTACATTGCGAGTTTTTAATTTATTATTTATTTTTTAAAAACTAATATTTATAAGATTTCATATAACTTTTTCAAAATGTTATATTGATTATCTTTACATCAGAATGAGTAGAAAAGTCATTTACATTCTACTTTAAAAATGAATTTTATTTTTAAAAATTTTTCTTTAAATATTTTATATTTATGAACATATTATTACGAACATATTATTTTATATATTATCTTTTAATACGATGTAATTAGTTAACTAAAATTAATGACAGAGAGAAACAGACAATTTTGGTATATTTTTATTTCTCTAAGTACAACAATAGGGATATACTATTTTCGACTTGATATAATACAATATAGGGATATACTCTAGCATTCGAGCTCGTCTCAAAAGCTGCATATTTTCTTAAAATCTATTTTTATATTTGTAACTAGTAGAGGTTAAAGTCATAAAATTTTTATTTTCTAGGCGTATTTTTATTTCTCTTCTAAGCTGGCGATACATTTTTAGTTAAAAAAATTTCAATTTTCAAAATCGAAAGTTTTCAAGAGGTGTAAAAACACTAATTTTATTTATTTACTAATCTTTTCATTTATTAAATTTATTAATTTATTTATTTTTTAATTTACTTATTTATTTATTTATTTATTTTTCAATTTATTTATATATTAAGTTATTCATTTATTTATTTATCTATCTATCTGTCTATCTATCTATCTATCTATCTATCTATCTATCTATCTATCTATCTATTCATCCATCCATCCATCTATCCATCCATCTATCCATCCATCCATCCATCAATTTATTTATTTATTTATTTCGAAAGAGTTACTACAAAGTATTTTGATTTTTTTCTTTTTTGTTAAGGCAGTCATGTTGCAAGCTACTTTTCTTTAAGAGTGATTTCGGAAATTTTATATATTTTTTCCCTATAATTATTTCAAAGTTACTTCATCAACTCTATTTCTTATAAAAATTGTTTAAATAAAGCTTTCAAAAATTAAATAAGACAATGTTTTCAACAAATATGTATACTTACAAGTGATGAATAAAAAGTACAAATGGCTCCCAAAGATACGAGAGAAATTTCAAGTGACAAATCCGTGACAGCGCTAAGAGCTAGAACTGCCCCGTAGAGTGATATCACCATGTAAAATATCTAAATTATAAGCATGTGAAATTATAGTTATACATGTTAAAGTTATATAATAAAATATGACTTTTAAATCAAAAGTTTCAAATTACCATCTGTACCAAGAACAGAGTTGATATTATGTACCTTATCATCTTCCCATACCTTATTTCAAGAAACTGTGAGGAATTAATATAAAATTATAACATAAGTGTTAAAGTGATTAAAACTATTAAAATTGAAAATACAGTATAGTTATGTTATATGCGATAAAATTTGGTAAATATGATAAAATTTATTAATTTTGCAAAGATTATTTGGTGCATGGTAAAAAAACCGTTCATTCGGTTAAATTTACTTTTCAGTTTCGAATTTGTTAGTAAAAATGTGGTAACAAAATCTGATTTTGAAAAACAGAATTTCTGGTTAACCATTAACATATGAACAGAGTTGATATTATGTACCTTATCATTTTCCCATACCTTATTTCAAGAAACTAGAAGAATTAATATAAAGTTATAACATAAATATTTAAGTTATTAAAAACTATTAAAATTGAAAATACGGTATAGTTTTGTTATATGCGATAAAATTTGGTAAATATTATAAAATTTATTAATTTTGCAAAGATTATTTGGAGCATGGTAAAAAAGCCGTTCATTCGGTTAAATTTACTTTTCAGTTTTGAATTCGTTAGTAAAAATATTGAAACAAAATCTATAATTTTGAAAAACAGAATTTCTGGTTAACCGTCAGCACATGAGCAGAAAAATTACCAAATGAATGGTTTAAATACCATATATGTTGGTTTTATCGTAGAAACTTTTTTTTCTCCGAGTATAATTACCTCGTAAATTGTTGAAACACCACATCGAAAGTAAACGGGTATGAAAATCCATGATGCCAAAAACATGCCAATAGGAAACGTTAACGGAGCCAAAGACAACTCATATCCGTAAAGATAAACTTCAACTGGCGTTGAAAGCAATGTAGACGGTGATACTAGCGTAACTACAACTGACAAAACTACTGGAAGTTTAGTCATTCTTCTACCAGCAAGGATATATTCCTTTGCTGTCTTTTGTTGTCCAGCATATTTTCTTGAAACTATTCCAATAGATATCGAGATCAATAACGAAACACATATTACAATATAATCGACTGTACCCAATATCTGTTTTGTCACCATTTTTTTATTTAATTTTTCAACGAAGAATACTCTTTGCTTTTTGAACTTAAGTTAAAAGAAGACAAATAGAAACTGGAAGTACAATAATCAGAAAACGGTTGGGAAAATAAATAGGAGAAAGAATTAACTAAAAAAATAATGGCGTGGCAGTCAGGAAAAAAAAGCGAGCATAAATCTTCATTCAAAATATATTTTACTGTCGCCTTGAAAGAATGAAATATGCCAATGGTTGTAATTATGCTACCAGAGATAAGTATTTATCTTATCAATAACATATATATTTTTAAAGAATAAGAATTTCTTTAATTGCTACATTATTTATTTCGATTAAAAGTTCTTTTGCAGAAATAATTGTCGGTTAGTAAATAATATGTGTACATAAAAAAAGATATTTCCCAGCTCTTTGAATCCTTTAAATAATATCGTAACATTCATTCATAACTAATTGCTTTCTTTCACTTTAAATATTGATCTCATTTCGAAAAAATGAACTAATTTCTTTGCTTAACTATTCCCTAAAGACTGAAATTTTTTTGACATAAATAAAATTTTAAAGCAATATTCAGTTCTTTTTTCTTCCGGATTGGGTTTAAAATTGCAAGGCTAAAGAGTTTAATTTTGATAGTTGTAAACCCAGAATTGGATCGGGTGTTTAACGCCGTTTATAAAATAAGAAAAGCCTGGTTTAAAAAAAATATATTGCGAAGTTTTAAACCATTTGAAAACTAGTCATTGACAGTTGAACACATAAAGATATTCATTGGAAAGGGCTAATTGAATATATTTTGCATTGTGCAAAAATGTACTTTTATTTAAGCTCAAATAATTCGTTCTTTTCTTAATTGTTAAATACAAGAATTACATTTTGTTGTTTTCAGACAAGAGTTAGTTATAAATTAAGTAACTTACAAATTAAGTAGTTTTTTACCTTTAATAAGGATACTATTTACTTAAAATGGATATTATCATATCCTTCAAGCCATAAAATAATCATTTCAAGACTTAAAATAGCCTTAATATCAAGTTTTAAAACAGTTAACTGAAAGTCTTAGTAAATACTTGCAGTGTTTAGTTAAAGGAATTTGACGGGCTTACACAATTCTATGAAATTTTTAAATTCCTGTTAACATTCCGTTATCAAAATGAACAAAAAGTGAAAGATAGGATGGATAGGAATGGTTTGTTTTCATTCCAAACGTTGTAACGTCACTGACTTATGTATTGAAGTAAATGAAGTTACGCACTGTCAAGCAAGATGGTACCTAAGACTAACGATAAGGGAGTTTAAACCTCTCTTCAAGTCGAAATATTTGTGAGAATTTTGTTTTGTAAAAAATGACGCACTTAAAAATTAATAACAAGTTTAATTAAACTATTTACGTAAGTGAGTTTTTAATTTTTGTGTATAAATATTTATCTGACTCTCTTTCTCTGATACGTTTATAAATATGTCTTAATTTTGTACACTAATGCAGCAAAGATAGTTTAAAATTATAACTAAGCTTCAATTTTAAGAAATTCAAAATGTTGCTTTTTTTTATTTTAATTGGCGAAAGTGCTGCGAAAAAAATTTTTTATGGATAATTTGCAACTACTTTTGCTTAGCCCGATAGCACAAAAAATTCTAAGCGAATACCTGCCTTTTTAATGAACATTTCAAACATGTTATTCTTACGTTCATTACTATACTATTTCAAAATAATGTACAGTGCTCAAAAAAATTAAACGAACCACTCTGAATAACTTCGGATCTAATGATCAGATCTTTTCGTTCTAGGACTCAATCCAAATGGTTAGAGGGTGTGACTACAAATATGCTAATTATTAAGTGCAGACCATATTTCAAGTAATAAAATTAGACACAAAAACGTGATTTCTCAGAACAAACATACTTTTTTCGACGGATATGGTTTTCCGACCCCAAATTATAGGGGGGATATATAAGAATTCCGACCCCAAAATATAGGAGTCCTATTTGTTTGGTTAAGAGACCGATCCAAAGATTAGACCTCTTAATGTTAAATTAAGTTTTTTCGCATTTCACTATATTTTGAGAACTTTTTAAACGAATCGAGAAGTTTTTGCACACAATTATAAAATTTATTTATCCAAAGATAATGATACGCAAAAATAAACGTTTAGTATATATTTGATATTTTTTATAATTTTATTTAAAAGCAGACGAAAGAATTTTGAATTGTAAGGTATACGTATTTCTACATCATTTAAAAGAATGAAAATTTGCATAGCAAAATATGAAATTTGAGCGGAATCTCACCTGATAAACCGAATTTTAAAAATTCTTCTTTTTCAAAAATCAATTTCTCTGGAACAAGTCGGCCGATTTCGCCTTGAAAATTTGCTTAGCAAGTGCATTTTTTAAAATGATGTAAATTTTTTTATACCATTCAAATTCAAAATTTACAGTTCAAGTTTTTTTCAACTATTATTAAACGAAATAATTAAAAATAATATATATTTGCTAAAAGTTATATTTTCCTTGGAATTATCTTCGGATAAATGTATTTTATAATTATGAGCAAAAATTTCTCAATTTTCTTAAAAAGTTCTGGAGATATGGCGAAATTCGCCAAAAGTAAAATTAACTTTAAGGGGTCGAAACTGTGGATCACTCGCCTGACCAAATCAATTGTTTATTCTGAGAAAGTACGTTTTGTGTCTGCTTTAGTAACCCTGAAATATCTTCTGCACAAATTAATTAGCATTTTTGAGATAAGCCTCTAGAAACATTACGATTGAGTCTTTGTACGTGAAAATCTGATTATTTGATCAAAAGTTATTCAGGTTGTTTTAATTTTTTGATGCACTGTACAAAATAAATAAATACTTTGGATAACTTTTAATCTATTTATCAGATTTTCACGTACTAGAACTTAATCGTAATGTTTCGAGGTGGTTGACGTCAAAACTGCTAATTAGTTAAGGCAGACGATATTTTATGTTACAAAATAAGAAAAACATACTTTCTTTGAATCTCGATCCTTTCTACGGATTATGATTTCTGACTCACAAAATACAGGGGTAGCCGTAATTTGGGAAATATGGTCCTGATTGTTTGGTCAGAAGAGCTGTCGAAAACTTGGACTCCTCAATATTAATTTTACTTTTAACGTATTTCTCCATGTTTCGAGTACTTCTTGAGCGAATACAGAAATATAAAATTCGTTTATCAGAAAATAACTTCCTACAATAAAAATTTTTTAATAATTTTTTTATTATTTTCTTTATTTTCTTTAATTATCATGAAAGATAAACAAAACTTTACATTTTTTTACAGAATGTAATTTCATATGGCAAAATACGAAATTTAAATTAAATCGGTCAAATATTTCCTGGATAACCCAAACTTAAAAAATTCAGACATTTAGTTCATCATTAGATTAAAAGGTATTCACTGCTTTTCTTATCTTTCTTTTATTTTTGTGCACTGCACAATTTTCAAGCATCAATCGTAGAAGTGAATGTAGAACGTGTTTTTACGATGTACAGTAGAGTGCCGATTAACCGGACCAATTGGGACCAAACCTGATCTGAATAATCCGAAAAATCCGTGTAATTGGTCAACTTTAAGAAACGGCTTTTGAGAAAGTTTTTAAGTAACTACCTTTCATTCTTATCCCAGGCATAGGATTAGCAGTTGTATCATATTGCGAATGGCGTGATTAACAGCTTGAGATTTTAATAATTTAACTTGAAATTTGTTCCGTTAATCGAAACTACTTGCCACCTGTATTGAAACGGGGCAGAAAGGACCCGAGGTTCTTTTCAAGGTCACCTAAAAACAAGAAAAGCTGTTTTTCGACCTTACATAATTCTGAAAATAAATATTTAATATGAAGTAATCTTTGAAAATAATATTTTGTTATAATTCTGAAAAGAAAAAAAAAAGCATTTGCACGTTTTTTTTTTTTGTTTCAAAAAGAAGAAAATGGAATAAAACACTTGGACCTAGAACAATCCGGATAATTGAACTGTACTTATACGTATAACGTAACGCACTTTAAATATGACAGGTTTTTATGAATCAGAACAAATATAGTTTTGAAAGACGCTAAAAATTGTTTACTGTGGTAATATAAACTTATATTATGAAATATAAATAAAAAGTTTCATTACTTTTATAAATTATTTTATTTTAAACAATTTTATTTTTAAAATAAATTATTTTTTAAAAAAAATTTTATTTTTGAAATAAACAATATTATTTTTGAAATGATTACATTTCTGGGAGAAAAAAAATCACTCACAACTTGCAGCATAAAGTTCTCTTAATTTCTAAAATCTTTATTTTCCGGAATGTAAAAATTAATTTCTCGAAAAGGAAAATAGCGCAAATTTACTGTGGTAATATAAACTTATATTATTAAATATCACTAAAAAGTTTTATTACTTTTATAAATTATTTTATTTTAAGCAATTTCATTTTAAACAATTTTATTTTAAAAAATTTTATTTTTGAAATAAACTATTTTTAAAAAAAAATTTTATTTTTGAAATGAACAATATTATTTTTGAAATGATTACATTTCTGGGAGAAAAAAATATCACTCACAACTTGCAACATAAAGTTCTCTTAATTTCTAAAATCTTTATTTTCCGGAATGTAAAAATTTATTTATCGAAAAGAAAAATAGCGCAAATTTACTGTGGTAATATAAACTTATCTTATGAAATATCACTAAAAAGTTTTATTACTTTTACAAATCATTTTATTTTAAGCAATTTCATTTTAAACAATTTTATTTTAAACAAATTTTATTTTAAGCAATTTTATTTTAAACAATTTCATTTTTAACAATTTTATTTTTGAAATAAATTATTTTTAAAAAAATTTTTTTTTTTTTTTTAAATAAACAATATTATTTTTGAAATGATTACATTTCTGGAAAAAAAATCACGCACAACTTGCAACATGAAGTTCTCTTAATTTCTAAAATCTTTATTCTCCGGAATGTACAAATTAATTTCTTGAAATGGATATTAAAATAGCACAAATTTACATCCGAAATGTTAAATCATAATTTTCGTCTTTCTCATTTTCTTTATTAACATCATTCAAATTTGGAGTTTTTGGTTTATTCCAAATTCGAGTAACCGGACTGAGGCACAGTGAGTCTTCGGGAATGACATTCTTTCTCCAGCCTAAATAAAAAAAGACAAAGAATAAAATAAAAACTACGAACTCTATCACTTGAAGTATTAAGCACAAAATATTACGTGAATGCCTTAGATGGGCTCACAATAAAACTTGTCAAAATTAGAGACAAAACTTATCAAATATTATAATTGGGTACAGATAGCAAAAGTGTTTTAGAAAATAGATAATAGTTCTTATTTTAAAAAAAACTGATAAAATGTTTGTTTTAATTATTGATAACTGCACAGCCATTTCAGCAAAATGATTATATCAATTGAACCAAAAATGTCAATTCGTAATTCCTATTTAGCATTTTAAAAATTTTGATTGCAACTGTAGTGTATCTACCAGTACAAAAATACCATACCAATTCACTAGTATATAAGACATGTTAACTCGATTCTAGACAAGTTTATCTTTTCATAGATGAAGGTTGACATTGTCGACATTCCCGATAGCAACTCACCCCGGATGTGTTATGGACAAGCCTACCTTATCAGAAACTCCTACTTCGATCTGAACACGCCTTTCTTCACAGTAACTCCTACTTCGGTTTGAAACGCCTACTTCGATGGATGGTCCACATTGAACAGTTGACTTGTGACTGCGACATTATCCAGCTCCTCACGCTGTTGCTACTCAGTCTCGATCACACATGGCCTGCATACACTCGATTGCTAATAGCAACACAGGAGCAACCACGACCGTGAACCTAATACAGCACTCACGATCAGCATTCAAAAGTACGGTGATCTCAATACAGCTCTCACGGCTTTTCACAAAACAGCAATGAATCAACTAGTGGTGTCCGTTCATCGAAATCTATCACAGATATAATTCCGGTAGGGGAGTACTGAAGCTATACCACTACAAAAACACAATTCCAATTCAGTAGTATAAGACATGTTAACTCGATTCTATGTAGGGGTACCTTTTCATAGATGAAGGTTAACGTTGTCGATATCTACTCTCCCTACATCAACAATTGTGAAAAAATAAGTTTATGTTTAATTCATTTTCAAAATTAAACTATTTAAACTATATAAATTACTTTTAGAATCATTTTGAATTCAGATCATTATAAACAAAAGAAGCTTTTAGTTAAAAAGCTTCTTTTGTTTATAATGAATTTCATTTATTATATTGAAAAATACTCTAACTGCTGGAGGATTTTTGCAATTAATTTTTTCTCTGCAAGAAAACCTTGTTTTATTTTCGGACAAAAAAAGCTTCGTAATTAACAACAAATTCTTTTGAAAATCTTATAAGATATAGCTTTTCGAGTTAATGAACTGACGGAAGCTTGAGTCTATGCGTTATGACGATGTTAATACAAATTGGGTTTTTCGATTCCAAACCATCAAAGCAGTTCATTTTAAGTTGTTCGTTTTAATAATTTGTTTTTAAAAAATTTGATGTACGAAAGTACAAATTTCTTATGTTAAAAAATCTGAAATGTGTGTAAGGCCAGATTTTATTTGTTACAAAAATTTAATGTATGCAATTACAATTTTTTTTTAAAAAAAAATTTGATGTGTGTAAGTGCATTTGGGTATTGTGATGTGTGTAAGTGCAAATATTTAAACATTTTATACGATTTTTATTAATCTGCAAATTTCGCCAAAAAAAAGAACAATTATAAATGAAAAACTTGAAACAAGCAGTGATTAGTGCACATTTTTTCAAGCGTGATATTTTTAAAACGAACTGTTATTTTATATTATTTCCAAATAGATACTTCAAAATCTGATATATATAATTCTCTTACGTGGTTCCCAAATTTTGGCTGTATTTCTTTTCCTCCGGTGGCAACGTTTGCCTTGTTTTGTTTACGTTACGCGTCTCTTACACGGCGAATCGACCAATGATTGCCGCTAAAAATGTCACATGCCAAATCTATCTGAGGTGGCTCAGCATATAGCGCTTTTAAAAACGGAAACGGAAATAACCAGAGGACATCAGCTGCGGCAATCTCATACTATTAAGCTAGGCAGAAGTGAGTAGTCTTTGTCGATAGATCTCTATTTTAGTATTTTGTCGAAAGCGCTTTTTTTCACGAATTTATATATTACGAATTTATTTGACGATTTTTGATTTATATCACGAATTTATTTGTTTTACTAGAATTTATTTGTTTATGCAGGTTTTTCCATTGCAATTCACTTATTTCAATTTTTAATAGACTTAATTATAGCCAAAATTTTAACCTTTTTAAAGAGATATCAGTTTTAGAAATTTTATCTTAAGATTTTATACTATAGCACATTTCTAATAGGTTTAACGAATTACATGTCATTTATTTGAATTCAAATTTATTTTAATGACTTAGTATTTACTAAAAAGATGTAATTTTTTTTTTAAAAAAAAGTTGTTATATGGATTTGAATGATTGTTTTGAATTCTTAGAATTTTGTGCATTTGCAAAGTACCTAAGTTGGTAGCGAGCGAAGCGAGCTTGGTTTGCGAAGCAAACCATATAAGATTGCGTAGCAATTTTCGGCGGTTGGCGAGCGTTAGCGAGCAGGGGGCGCAGCCCACTAGTATTATGAAATTTGAATTCGAAGGCAATGGAATGGACAGAAACTTCTCAATGCCTATATGGATATAAAGGTGTTTTGCCCAGGACCTTTCATGAAAATGCTATCCTGATTAAATATAATATTATAGTAAGCTCTCTAATTGTTTTAATAGATTTTAAAAATAAAAATTTCGACACTTAGACTAGATTAATTTTTCAGTTTTGAACACTCACTTTTAAAATTATAATTGTTAAAATACTTTACCTGTTGCAAGAATGGTGATAAAAATAACAGCTTGAGTTAGAACAAATCCAATGAAACAATACCACAGGAAAGATATTTTATATAAATAAAAAGTATCCCTAAAAACAATTAAAAAAATATGTTAGGCTTAAATAATAAACGTTGCTTCAAAAGTCGGGGGTGAAATATAATATATGACTTTTATTTGTATTTATTCCTTAATGAATAATAATTATATTTTTGTTAATTTACACAATTAGCAATATTGTTAATTAATTAAAAATAATTTAACTCTTTTGCTGATTCACATTCATTTTTATTGTTAAAAATATTCAATGCATGATAATAATGATGGTTCAAGAATTAGATTTATTACCAATTAATTTCTGTAGAAATATTGATGTTCATGCATAGTTTTAAAATTCACTTACAGTAATTTTAGAACATTTTTAAATAATTTCAATATCAGAGAAAACTGCGTCACATTGATGATTGCTTTTATAAAGTAGTAAAATCAAACATTGCCTAATCTAGTGTCATAAGAAAACTAACAAAAAGAACTGACACTTCACGAACGCAAAAAGTAACGCACCAGACTTCTACATTGTCTGAAATATACCTTATCAGATGGCTCATACATCTGAGTTATCGGTCAATATTAAGCAAAATGCTGTATCTGTAAGTTTGAATTAAATTTATCGTTATTATCATATGTTTGTTGTTTCATTTACAACATATATTTATACCCCAGTTTGCGTTGTCTGGTCTATTGCGTATTCTAGTCGGCGTGGACAGCCTCACCATGCTAAGGACTGGATGTCTGATCGAACTGTCTCTGAACATGCCTCAGTGGATCAGAATTCCCTCTAATGTAAATGTCCCCATCTGTTTCAAAGACGGAAAAGTCCACATTTAATTTGAAACTATGGTGCGCAGGCCGGATAGTTACTACCACCATTCGTTGTCCGGTCTAAATTGTTGTAAACAGTAAATAATTCTCGATCAAATCATGGTAAAAAGTACTGACATCTTTGAGTGCAGCATTCATGAAATCTATTTTGTCATAAAATCCATTTTGCTCGGGAAATTTTATACCACCATGTTTACAGTAATATTTAATTAATTAGACTGATTCAGAGATTTTATATTAAATACTACTGTATAAAAGTAATGGATTTATCATTTTGGGTAAAACTTAACTGTAAAAATGAAATTTACAGTAAAAAGTACTGGTGCCCTGAATGTCAGTAATTTTTGCCGTTATTTGATCCATTTTTCTTCACGTTTCTGTATTGCAAAGCACGCATGCGCTAGAATTATTTTCTGATCTCATGAAGGATTAATTTATCTCAGACAGTCACAAATAGTCCATAAGTCTAACTCTAATGTGACGTCAACAACTAAGCAAATATTTAATAGTTGTCAGTAAACAAAAAATATTATTTTTTGTGTATTTTGGAGCAATTATTAAAAGCTGATTTATCTTAGAATTTTAATTTTAATTTTTAAGCGCAGCTGCAAATATTTTTAGAAATAGATAGCATAGTGTCATAATCCTCAAGGTAAATTGTAAAAATACCTATAAAATATTAATAAGGCCTATTACTATTCTAATGAAACAATAGTCGAAAATACAGGAAACTTATTTATTTAACTCCTTGCGTCTCAATATATCTATAAATATGATTATTTTTATTTACTGTACACTGTAAAAATATTCCGGATCATATTACGGAAAAAAGTTCTTCCACCCAGAGTGTAATTTCCACGGTAAAATTTTACGGAGCAAAAATATTTGATAAATCATAGTTTTTACAGTAATATATACCGTATATTTACCGCATAATATAATAATATTTACTGTATATTACTCTAAAGTTTCCGGTAGTATAATTTTACGGTAAAAGTGCATTTTACGGTTGCTGCACTCAGGGTGTCGTACTTTTTACACTAATTTTTTCCAAAAAATTTTACAGTGTATTTCACTGAACATGAGAATTAGATTAGTTTTTATTATGTAGAAGTATTCTACTTCGGTTGTCTCTCTTTTTGCTGTAAGACTGTAAAGAACATTATAAACTATTGCAGCTCCTCAGCTAGCAATAAATAAAAGTGATTAATGGGTCTACATTGTATCTAAAGGTAAAGAAAGTTATTACAGCAGCTGTAATATTTATTTTAAAGCCCTACATCATACAATTACTTTGTAATATTATTGATATAGAATAACATACTTACTCTGTTGGCTTTGCTGTTTGGGAAATACTAGATGTACAATTTCCCGTAGTTGTACATTCCAAAAATGCAATGTCCGTTTGAGAACTAACATTCCTAGATGGACACATATCAATGCTAAGTGGCAATGGAGGTTGGACATATTTGGAATTAAGTGATCCGAACCCAATCCACGTCATTACTATGTAACCCACAATCAGAGAGAAAGAGATACTCTGAAATACATTACATTTATTTTTGAAAAATACACTACTTCTAAGTAACTATTACATGATTTTTAATATTTAGTTCTCAAACATGTAAACTTCTCATTATTTTCTCAACAATACTCTTTTTACATTTACTTCAATAACGTTAAAAAAGTAATTTTAAATTATTTTCATGTTCATGTTTATTTTCCAAATTATAAACATTTATCTTAAAAATGATCGAAAGTATAAAAAATTTTTGATGACTACCAAATTATCTTTTTTCTTTTCTCTCATGTAATAATTTTTTTTAAGTTATTGAAAGCGTGGGAAAAATTTAATAATATATATTGTTAAAATTTTTACAATGAGTTCAGGACAAAAATTAATTAGTTTATTCAATTTTTTTTTATAAAAGAGTAATAAATTAATGCAATTTTTGCATGGCTGCGTATTTGGAATTATTCCTTTTTATAGTGCGATAAAAAATCAAGAAAAAAATTATTAACGCCAGTTATAATCAATAAGTAGTTATAATTAATTAAGTTATAGTAATAAATTGACAAAATTTTTGCATGCATGACAAAATATTTGGAGTTATTCCTTTTTTTAGAGCCATAAAAAATCAAGAAAAATGTTATTGACGCCAGTTATATTTAATTATCATCCATGTACAATAAAAATTGTAATGTAATACCTATCCGAATTTGGAGCTATTTTAAATTAATAAAGATTCAAGCATTCACACACGCTTCATAGAGTATAATTAAATCTAAACTCCAAAAATTAATTAGAAAGCTTATGCTAAGATCAGACGCATTTATTCCATTCATGGATAAATTATTTTGCGCCAATTTTGTCGCCAGATGATCTATATTTCGCTTGTGCAATCCATCAGAGAGGATGAAAGTTAGATTTTTCCTCAGAAGTAATCTGTTATAAAAAGGTTAGTATGCTTTTAGTCATACAGTGCACACAAAAAACGAACCACGCTGAATAATTTTGATCTAATCATTGGGTTTTGACGTTCTAGGACTCAATTTTGGTGGCTCAAGGGGTGACCTCAAATATTCTAGTTAATAAGTGCGGACGATATTTTATGTTATGAAATCAGACACAAAAACGTATTTTTTCTGAATAAACGTACCTTTTTTTCTATGAAACCGGATTTCTGACCCTTAAAATATAGGGAGTTGCTCCCATCTGGGAAATATGGTCCCAAGTTTGATCAGGAGTGTGCTCCAAAGTTTGGACCCCCTAACGTTTATTTTACTTTTTGCGTAATTAGCCATATCTCGAGAACTTTTAAATCGCATTGAAAGACTTTTACACACAATTAAAAAATTCGCTTATCCAAATATAATTCCATGCAAAAAATAATTTTCATTTAATATTTATTATTATTTTATTTATGAATGGTTGAAAAATCTTTTAATTGCAAGGTATACAATTTTTTGCATCAATTTTAAGAATGCAATTTTATATAGCAAGGTACAAAATTTGAGCAAAATCGGTCGAATAGTTCCTGAGAAATCGAATTTCAATGAAGTCAGGTACTCAGAATTTGATTTCTTAGGAATTCAGCCTTGTTCGATTTCACGATAATATTCTCTTCTGCACTGGATGTTTGTTTGAATAACAAATTTGATTAATTTAAAAAAATATTGTATAGGTGTATCCTAAATTAATGTTTCTTACTGTATATTGTATTGTAAAAATTATTTTACTAACTATTTCGCGTGTAGTATCTTGCTGAAATATAATTAAAAACTTTAGAGTTACTGAATAATGATTACCATACTTTGCATCTTGTAGTGTAAAAGAATATTCTTTTTGCATAGGGAAACACTTATAACGAAAAGTTCTATATGGTGTTTTACTGCACCACTTTGGCGTAAACTAGTTGGTCTCATTTTTTTCGTGAAGATACAATCACATTTGTTACAGTATGATAATATCTACTGTTGGTACTATGGCAGTAGCTACAATGGTAATAGGTATTCAATATACTAATATAGTTTCAGCGCTAATAGGTTTCTCAACGCTCTCGGACTTGGAATAATGACATATTTTTCCTTTAAAATTTCTTATTTTAATATTTATAATAACAATTTTGAAAAAATTGTTTTGTTTGGACAAACCGTTGGTCAAAAATAGTGGTGAACAAAACCTAAAGTATGCATAAACTGAGCATTGCTAATCTCTCACTTGTTATAAACCCGAAAATACCTTGATAAAGTTAGCGATAAATAATAAATGCTTGAAGAACTTTTTACTAACAATGGATTCATCTTCAGGTTTGAACCATTTCCCAGTATGCATTTGTTCGGTATTTCCTACATTGATGCTTCTAAGGACTATTGTCCTATTTCCAATTTTTTAACCAGTTTCCTCTCATAAACTAATTTGAATCTCAATCTTAATACATACTTTTATTTCTCCTTCCACTGTTCTTCTTTTTTCAATTTGAGGTTTTGTTCGTTAAAACTTCGATATTTGCGATTTTTTCCATCCCGGTTTTATCCAGGAAACTAAAGTTACGTAAAATTCCTGTCCGAGTTTCCTATTTTTTTCTTTCAGCTGGGATACCGTTTTACAAAATACTATTCATTGTAGTAGTACAAGGACTTCAAACGTAGCATTAATAAGTATTTTACCTTATCACCTCCTTTCCTTGTTAAAACTCCTGTTAGAAATACAGCCAACATAGGTCCTTCTAATGAATTAAGCATAACATTTAAGAGTTGCACAAGGCTTCTAACTTCGAGGAAACAGAAACTTAATCCAATGCTTGCACAACCATAAACAACACCTAATAAAATAATAATTAAAAAATAATTATCTTAACTCTTACTAAAATGCATCACGTAACTTTAAGCAAGGCATTGCAGCTACAACCCGTTGTGAGCCAGGGATTACATGGTAAATGCATCACAATTTTGTGACCAAAGTCATGATTGTGGCAATGTGGTCAGCATTGAGCATTTTAAATTGAGCATTCCGGCTACAACCCGTTGTGAGGAACTGGGGTTATAGAGGTTAAAGCTCCACACTTTTGTTACAAACGACATTATTGTGACAATGTGGTCAGTATTGAGCATTTAAAGTTAAACATTCCGGCTACAACCCGTTGTGAGGAACGGAAGTTATAGAGGTTAAAGCTCCACACTTTTGTTACAAACGGCAGGATTGTGGCAATGGGGTCAGCATGGCAAACACGTCTCATTTACTTTCCAGGCAAGCTGGGACCCATCAATATGAATATGTTTGGACTTCAAGTTGCCATTGGGGATTGAAGCCCAGTTCTTCATTATGACTGTTGAGTGCCTTAATCACTGAACCATCGTAGTTCATCACGTAACTTAAAATTCAAATATTTAGGTCGAGCTTGATTTTTGACTACTTTGTGCCAAACATGATAAGATGTTAACAGGAAGTAATATACTAAATTGTACAGTTACAACATCTACACAAAATTAGAATAAAAAAAAGCATAAGTCTTAAGAAAATGCACGCTTTTATTAATATCAAAATTAGTTTTCACGCAAAAAACTTTGTCCTAACATATTGAAAATATATACGACGGAAACTAAAATCTAATTATTATTCTTAAGATGTGTTTTCTAGAACACAATTGCTAGTTAATAAATTAAAGTAAGAAAATATTAACTATTGGGAGTACAAATTCGTCCGGTTTTCAAAAGATGGCTCTGGCTGTTATGAATGTTTCATAGTAACGGCTAGTTTCGGTAGTTTCAGAGAGGTTAGACATCTGTCAATGATATTCAGTTTATATCGCTTTGAGTTTCATGCAAAAGCACAATTTGGCAGGTCATCGGTTCACGTCTTTAGCAGGAATCGAAAATTGGCTCCTAACTTGGATCGCCTCAAAAGACGAGACATTTTTTCGAGATGGAATTCGAAAATTGCCTGAGAGGTGAGAAAAAGTAGTAGCCAACGATGGACAATACTTTGATTAATCTGTTCATTCATTTTGGTTAAAAATAAATGCCCTTTTGAATACAAAAAAAATGGAATGAACTAATTTGTGCTCCCAATAAAATATTGCAAAATGTTATTGCATACATTCTAGCTGGGATAAAAGAGAATATTTTCAATATTGTTAAATAAGTGGTGCTCACATAATATTTTTACCAACCATACTGTTTTGACATCAGAAATTTCTCCTCTCTTGTACAGAGGTTTAATGAAGTCGACAACTGTTACAGTAGCAGCGGAATTCAGGCACGATGAAATGGTGCTCAGTGAAGCGCTGAAAAGACCTGCTATACAAATACCAGTCATACCAGGTATAGAACTGAATTTTTTAATCATGTAATCTGGAACAATCTAAAATCAATACGAAATAGTTATTTAGGATTGAAAACACGAACATGTTATTTTAAATAGATGGTTACTTCAATATCTTTCTCCTCCAAAATCTAAGTTTTCTGAAAACAGGTGAGCGAATTATTCATTCTATAAATCACATAATAATGACGAAATTTAATTTTAGCAAACATGCTTTATATTGTCTGTATGATACAAAATTGTCTCGAATAGGATGCCGTTAGTTTTAAAAAAAATTAGCTTATTCCCTCCATTTTTCAAGTGAGTGAATTATGGTATTTAGAGGCATATTTTAAAACTTTTTAATCCAAAAATTTAGACTAAAGGGTTAATGTCCTTAAGGGAAGTTGGTTGGGCATTGTATATCAATAATGTTAAAAACGGACCTTTGTCGATGTACATTTTTTAAGATACTACTTATGATTTCGCTATGAAATTTTTTGGGGATATTTGAGATTATATCAATTGTATGCTGTGGGAATGTTTTAGCGTTAACAGGTGAAACTTTGAAAAACATTAAAAGTTATAAGTTCATAATTCTGTTAAAACATTTTCTGAAAAAAATATGTATTAACAATTATCATAGAGTAAACATGTATAGGTAAATATAAGAACTGAAGCAATATCATATTTAGGAGCTGAGAAAAGGTACATCGAAAAAAATCAGTTTTAGCATTATTTGTATACGCTATACCGACTTCCGTTAAAGTTTTAAATTAGATGGTTAAAAGTCACTCCAAATGAGGCTTCTTTTTTATTTATTACATCGGTGGCTATCTTTCCGATACACTAATGCAAAGTGTTCAAACTAAAAAAAGAAGAAAAAACTATCATAACGTTTGATCAAATAATCAAATGTTCACGTAATAAGAAGCTATTGTTATTGTTTACAAAGCTTACTTCAAATATTTTGCTGAATTTGTGCACATCATGTTTAAAGCTACGAAATCATTTACAGATAGAGCTGACAAACTTTGAACTCCTTAATATTAATTTCTCTTATTATGTATTTCCCCATATCTACATTTTAACTTTTCAAAAAAATTTTGCATACAATTATGAAACTCATTTTTTCCAGAAAAAGGTCCTCATAAAATTTTCTTATATTTACAAATTTTTATTATTCATTTTATTAATGAATAATTTCAATTTAATAAAATAGTATATATATATATATATATATATGTGTGTGTT
>NC_092211.1:73284932-73287465 GCF_043381705.1 Parasteatoda tepidariorum | reverse complement strand
ATATATATATATATATTCTTTCGCTTAGGAAAATTTAACCTACTGTTATCTGTCAATATTGTTATGTCACCTCATGAAACTTGCCATAGTCTCTGATTCAAAACAAAATAAAATATTTCTATCAAAACAAACAAATATTTTTTTGTAATTACATGTTCTTAATCTCTCAATTATTTTACTGTTTTATTTTTTTATTATAATAATTATACCGATTCATATGAATGTAACTTACTTGGTCGTATCTACTGACACCAGATTGTTCTTTGTTTAGAACTGGATCACAATGGTAATACACGGAATACATAATAAGGCCTAGAACATGGCACGAAAGAAATGATAACGATGCAGGAATAATCGTTATTAGAAATGTCCTGAAAAACAGAATTTTTGTTTCAGCAGAATTCAATTTTTTATAATATGTATTTTTAAATTATAAAGTATAAATTTGAATAAATTTCGGAATTAGTTCGAAAGACAAAGATTAAATTTAAAATCTTCTTTTGACTCTCTTAAAGACATAAAGTAATGTAAGTATACTACCAGAAATGATCAAGTCATTTGTTTTGAAACACAATATTATTTAAATCGCTTAAATACTTGGTAAAATCCCTTTGGAAAAAAGGCCCAAATCAGAAAACATAACATGGGTATACTGCTAAAAGCTATGTATACTGATTTGATTTTATATTGAAATAGGTAAAAGGTGTTTAAAGGGCTGGCTTACATCTCTGCGTTTTTTTTAATTATTGACCTAGTCACAATTAGAATTATATCCCAAATAGTTATATTTTTATACTTCTAAAATCTATATATATATATATTGATTTAAAATATAACAAAATAAATCTAATTTTGTAAATAAAGACCCTAACAAGTAATATGTGTTAGTTATAAGCTCGATATGGATATGTCCACCGTAGACCTACAAATGTGTGTCCACAATTGTTTCATGAAAGCAATTTTTTTGGTAAAGGCCATTATTGGCTCATTAAAAAAACTAAAATAAAAGCAGACTATATACATATATAATAAGTATATTCACGAATAATTTAGTCTTTCCTACTATTTAAAGCAATGGTCTTAAAAGCTATTTAAATGATTATTTAATTTTTTTTTCATCATAAAAATCCTGTTTTGTAATTTATAATTCTAATACAAGGTAATAGACGTTATTTATTTCCACAGTAGGCCCACAAATATGTGTCCACTTTTGCTCCATGAAAGCATTTTTTAGGTAAAGGCTATTATTGGTTCATTTAAAAATAGAAACAGAAGCTGACAATATATGATAAGCATATACATATATATATATATATATAATAAGCATATACATGAATAACATAATTTTTTTTTATTATTTAAAACCTAGAGCCGTGATGGCTCAGTGGAAAAAACTTTCGTTTTCCAATTAGGTGAACCGGGTTCGAATCCCATCAATGGCACCTTTCCATGTAGTTCAAATGCGAGTTAGTTCCATCAAAAAGTTCTTTACGAAGGCAACTTTTTCTCTTTGCTTAATCAAGTAGTTCCCTTGTCTTCTTTATAGGATTCAAAATTACAAGGCTACGGAATTTAACATCAGTAGTCGTAAACCCAAAAAATTGGATCTGCTGTTCAACGACGGAAACAAATTAAATTAATGAAAACAATGGCCTTAACAGCATTACATTTAATTTTTTTTCATCCTGAATACCTTGTGTTATAATTTACTACTTAACAATTCCACGCGAGATCATGTAATTGCATATTAGAGTGTGTGACATATTATTTTCCAATTCCGGTAATGAATACCCTGTATTTCCAAATGCTTAGGAAATTAGTGTGGCATATTATTTCCAAATGTTTAAGAAAATTTTGAACAATGATAATTCACCTGCGCACTCTATCCTTCTTGTACTCACGAACCAGTTATACAATCAACAGAACTTAGCTGTCTTATTTAATTCAAATTGTGCAAAAAAAATTAGAAATACAGTATTTTTCTCCCAACATAGTACATATAGTCAGTCCATCTAATTAACTCCTATCGCCATAGAGTCTAAGATTACCTGCAGCTACAGAGACGAGAAGAAGCAAATTTTAGCCAAAGGAGCTTTAGATACTTTTCCCACCGACACCTGTCAAACTTGTCTGAATAGTTTTCCCCACACCTCTACTTGTAATAGTTCCAATTCACAACCATAGTAACCTGTAGTACTCTACACAACTGACATGGGATATTCTTCGGATAGATGGACTATATTTTGACTAAGATATGCTTAATTCATAATCTCTGGTGTTGTATCATGTAGCTGATGTGTTACATTCTCTGCTAAGTATGGCCCTATTGCATATGAAGTTTATTTTTGAGTTACTACTACTTATACACAGATTTCGGATATCAGACGGAAATATGCTTTTGACCTTATTCCGTTTAAATGAAAGCAACTGAAAAACCTGGCATGATACCAATGTGTTTCTTTACTTAACCATAAACTTGCTGGCTACGAAAGAAATTTTTTAATGAATTATTAGAAGAATTGTTTATATATAT
>NC_092211.1:73262510-73283859 GCF_043381705.1 Parasteatoda tepidariorum | reverse complement strand
ATTGAGCATTTAAAGTTAAACATTCCGGCTACAACCCGTTGTGAGGAACGGAAGTTATAGAGGTTAAAGCTCCACACTTTTGTTACAAACGACATTATTGTGACAATGTGGTCAGCATTGAGCATTTAAAGTTAAACATTCCGGCTACAACCCGTTGTGAGGAACGGAAGTTATAGAGGTTAAAGATCCACACTTTTGTTACGAACGGCATGATTGTGGCAATGGGGGTCAGCATTGAGCATTTAAAGTTAAACATTCCGGCTACAACCCGTTGTGAGGAACGGAAGTTATAGAGGTTAAAGCTCCACACTTTTGTTACAAACGGCATGATTGTGACAATGTGGTCAGCATTGAGCATTTAAAGTTAAACATTCCGGCTACAACCCGTTGTGAGGAACGGAAGTTATAGAGGTTAAAGCTCCACACTTTTGTTACAAACGACATTATTGTGACAATGTGGTCAGCATTGAGCATTTAAAGTTAAACATTCCGGCTACAACCCGTTGTGAGGAACGGAAGTTATAGAGGTTAAAGATCCACACTTTTGTTACGAACGGCATGATTGTGGCAATGGGGGTCAGCATGGCAAACACGCCTCATTTACTTTCCAGGCAAGCTGGGACCCATGAATATGAATATGTTTGGACTTCAAGCTGCCATTGGGGATTGAAGCCCAGTTCTTCATTATGACTGTTCAGTGCCTCAACCACTGAACCATCGTAGTTCATCACGTAACTTAAAATTCAAATATTTAGGTCGAGCTTGATTTTTGACTACTTTGTGCCAAACATGATAAGATGTTAACAAGAAGTAATATACTAAATTGTACAGTTACAACATCTACACAAAATTAGAATTTAAAAAACACATAAGTCTTAAGAAAATCACCACTTTTATTAATATCCAAATTAATTTTCAAGTGGAAAGCGCTGTCATAATAAATTGATAATATAAACGACTAAAATTAAATCTATTTATTATTCTTAAGATAGAACACAATTGATAGTTGATAAATTAAAGTAAAAAAAACACTAAATAAAATAGCGCAAAATGGTATTGCATACATTCTAGCTAGGATAAAAGAAAAAAATTTTAATAATTAAATAATTTAAAATAATTAAATAATTTAGAATAATTAAATAATTTAAATAATTAAATAATTTTAATAATTTAAAAATTTTATAGTTAAATAAGTAGTGCTCACATAATATTTTTACCAACCATACTGTTTTAACATCAGAAATTTCTCCTCTCTTGTACAGAGGCTTAATGAAGTCAACAACTGTTACAGTAGCAGCGGAATTCAGGCACGATGAAATGGTGCTCAATGAAGCGCTGAAAAGACCTGCTATACAAATGCCAGTCATACCAGGAATGGAACTGAATTTTTTAATAATGTAATCTGGAACAATCTAAAATCAATACGAAATAGTTATTTAGGATTGACAACGCGAACATGTTATTCTAAATAGGTGGTTACTTCAATATCATTCTCCTCCAAAATCTAAGTTTTCTGAAAATATTTGAGCGAATTATGGATTCTATAAATTATATAATGATGACGAACTTTAAATTTAGAAAACGCGCTTTGTATTGTTTGTATGATATAAAATTGTCTCGAATATGATGTGGTGTTAGTTTTATATTTTCTTTTTTATTTTAGTTCCTTCATTTTTCAGGTGAGTGAATTATGGTATTTAGGGGCATATTTTAAAACTTTTTAATTCAGAAATAGAAAATTAAATTTTCAGTAGTAGCAGAAATCAAAACTAAAAGGATAATTTCCTTAAAAACAGACCTTTGTCGATGTACCTTTTGTAAAAAACTACTTATGATATTACTATGAAATCTTTTGGGGATATTTGAGATTATATCAGCTGTATGGTGTGAGAATTTTTTAGAGTTAACAGGAATACGTTTTGAATAATGAAGGATTTTTTATGAAACTTTGTGAAAAATTAAACGTTATACGTTCATAATTTTTTTTAAAAATTTTCTGAAAAAAATATGTATTAACAATTATAGTGTAAATATGTATAGGTAAATATTTTGTGGAAAAAAACTGAATCAATATCTCATTTAGCAGCTAAGAAAAGGTACATCGAAAAAAATCAGTTTTAACTTTACACAAGCCTGCGAAATTGAACTTTTTGAAAAATACAGGAGAAGCTATTGTTGATTTATATGTTATTTGATGTGCTGATTTTGAAACTGACCATCATTTTTCCCAATCACATCAGGATTTTTTATAAAATCGATATTAATGTTTTTACTAAAATCCTATTTGGAAAGGAATTCTCTCAAACAATTTTGCATGTTATCCGATAACTGTTCTCTTCATTCATTTTGATCTATGTAAAATTTAATCTTGTGAAAGAAAATTGATTTTTTAACTATCAGCTAATTTTTTAAAGGTTAAAATGAATAAAAAATACTGTTACTGGACCGCACAAGTCACCTCTGGTCGATAGAAAAAAAATAAGTTCCTTGTGTCAAAATTTTTACATCAGTTTCTAGAAGAAAATCACCAACATACCATTTTAATTTGTTTTTATTGAGATAACTGACATAAAATTGGCGATTGACCAGGAATAACAAATATTGTGCATGTGTATATGAAAGTTTGAAACAAAAAACAAAACAAACAAAAAAACAGAACAAACAAACACAAAACAAACAAAAAACAAAGCAAACAAAAAACAAAACAAACAAGAACCAAAACAAGGAAAAAACAAAAAAGAAAAGTTTCTAACTAAGTACATGCTCGTTTTCCTCTGAAACTTATTTTTGATGATCTTTTTTTATGCTTAATCTCAGGTTTATCCCGAGCTATCATCCAACAGTAATCAGCGAGCATGTTCTTGTCTCATCTTCCTTGATATTTACGCTCCATATCTCTGATATCTTGATGGAACCTTTCCCCTTGTTCTTCACTAACTGCTCCCAAATTTTCAGGGAAAAAGTCCACACGTGAGTGAAGGAAATGCATTTTTACATTCATGGAGCAACCCAACGTTTTAAATTTGTCCAGCATTTACATTACAATTTCCTTATAATCAGGATCCTTGTAATTTACTGACGACATCTTTGAAAGCAACCCAAGCTTCTTTTTCCGTTTCTGTCATGTTAGTCTCAAATTCTTTATCCTTCATGAGTTTGCAACTTAGCTTGGGATTAACCTGGAAACTTTTTGCACAGGTAATTAAAACAATTGCCATCTTTTGAAACAGCCTTGACAAACTGCTTCATTACACCTAATTTAATTTGTAGCGGAGGTAACAATACTTTTTTCGGTTCAACTAAGCTGTTTCGAATAACATTTTTGGTGCCTTGGTCAAGATTTTGTCTTCTCGGCCATTCTTTTTTGACCCAATGTTGAGTCTTGTCACGGCTGTCCCACTCACAAATGAAACATGGGTACTTTGTAAATCCCCCTTGTTGACCAAGAAGCATGGAGATAACTTTTAAATCACCGCAATTGTGGTCAATGTATTTTATTGTGTTCAGGACGAGAGACAGGTTTTCGTAGTATTCTTTTAAATGTACTGAGTGTCCAACTGGTACTGATGCATACTGGCTCCCATGATGAGGAAGAACAGCTTTGATGCTTCTTTTATATGAATCTATAAACAGCCTCTACTCATCTATCGCAGATGACATTAAATTTGCTCATCAATCCAGGAACATCAGAACAATAGACCAAGTTCTCCTCTTCATCAAAGTACTTAATAAATTCCTTTTCACGATTCCTGTACCAATAAAAAGATGTTCCTTTTGCCAATAAGTTTTTTTCTTTCAGTCTGGAGCCTAACAATTCAGCTGCGTCTTTCGAAAGGCCAAGATCTCTAGTCAAATCATTAAGTTCAACCTGAGAGAAGGGCTGAGGTGAACCGGCAACAGATGGCTTATGTTCGATATCGGAGCCTTGAACTTCCGGATGTTCCGAGTCTGAAGACTCTGTCAATTCAGTTGGAAGCGAAGGCACATCAGGTCCATGAGGAACGGGGCGTATGGCCGATGGAATGCTACCAAGATAAGATATTAGTCTTTGATTTTTCCGGTTATACCCACGAACATGGCAGGAACAAAAATAACAATCATCAAAGTGGTTTTGGGGCTCCCTCCACTTCATGGAAATTCCAAATCATAAAGCAGTCTTCTTTCCCTGATGCCATAAGCGTAAATCATTGAGACACTGCACAAACTTTATGAGGTGTCCAAGATTTGTCCTGATCTCCGAGTTTCATGCCAAAATATGCGAGATAAAGTTGTCTTACATAGTCTGTAATGCTCCTCATGCGATTTTTAACAACACTATATTCGCCGCATATATAACAAAAGTCATCTGGGATATTTTCACAATGTCTCGAACTCGAAGCCATGTTTCACGAAACGCACAGAAAAAAGCAGACTTTAAAATGACTCCCGATTACGCTTGCTAGTGTTTCTGAGAGGTCAGCGAACCTAGATAAGTATTCTCGCGACGCTATTGGTAGAAATGGATTGTGACAGAGAGAGGGACGGTGACAGGAAGTAGTGATAGAGGGGTACTTTTGTAAATTTAACCAAAGTAGAATGCTGGTCAGTCAGGAAGGGAAAAAATTCAAAAACGAAAAAATTTTTATGGTAAATGTTCATAAAAATTCCAGTAAAATTGAATTTTTCTAGAAAACGTGACGTGATAGAAATTTTTCATTTTTATTTTCCATTTCAGCACCAAAAAATACATTAAGTTCAGCTATCAGACCCTTTGTCTTTTTTTCATCGCAGTTCTATACGCTCCACCGACTCCCCTTAAAGTTTTGAATTCGATGGTTAAAAGTCACTCAAAATGAGGCTTCTTTTTTATTTATTACATCGATGGTTATCGTTCCGATGCACTAATGTAAAGTGTTAAAACTATAAAAAGAAAAACGAACTATCATAACTTTTGATCTAATAATCAAATTTTCACTTAATAAAAAACTATTGTAATTGTTTACAAGGCTTACTTCAAATATTTTACTGAATTTGTGCACATCATGTTTTAAGTTACGAAATCCTTTACAGACAGAGTGGGCAAATTTTGAACCCCTTAATATTAATTTCTCTTATTATGCATTTCCCCATATCTACATTTTAACTTTTCAAAAAAATTTACGTACAATTATGAAACTCATTTTTTTTCCTAAATAAGGTCCTCGTAATTTCTTTTTAAATTGAAAATCTTCTATTATTTATTTCATTAATGAATAGTTTCTAAATATATATAGTATATATATAATGTTATCTGTCAATAAGAAAAAGGAGTTTTGTCACCTCATGAAACTTGCCACAGTCTCTGATTCAAAACAAAATAAAATATTTCTATCAAAACAAGCAAATATTTTTTTGTAATTACATGTTCTTAATCTATCAATTATTTTATATTTATTTTATTTCACTGTTTTTATTATAATAATTATACCTATTCATATCAATGTAACTTACTTGGTCGTATCTACTGACACCAGTTTGTTCTTTGTTTAAAACTGGATCACAATGGTAATATACGGAATACATAATGAGGCCTAGTACATGGCACGAAAGAAATGATAATGTTGCAGGAATAATCGTTATTAGAAATGTCCTGAAAAATAGAATTTTTCAACTGAATTCAGCTTTTTATAATATGTATTTTTAAATTATATAGTGTAAATTTGAATTAATTTAGAGTTAGTTTAAACGACAAAGATTAAATTTTCAATACCTTTCTTCTATTGACTCTCTTAATTACGTAAAATAATGTGAGTATACTACCAGAAATGATCATCACTTGTTTTGAAACGCAATATTATTTAAATCGTTTAAATACCTGGTGAAATCCTTTTGGAAAAAAAAACCTAAGTCAGAATACATAACACGGGTATACTGCTTAAAGCTATGTATACTGATATGATTTTATATTGAAATTGTTAAAAGGTGTTTAAAGGGCTAGCTTACATCTCTACATTTTTTTTTTTAATTATGACTGTTAAATTCTGTAATATTTTCTGCATTTCCCAATTCAACTGATATCGGCATTCTCTAATGTAGCTATAATCGATATAGCTCAAAATAGTGATGACATTTATAATAAAACACGCTTAAATTTATTTGCTGTCATAAAAATCATTTAAGTGTCAAAAGACGCATCATGGTAGAAATAAGTATACTATAATAGCATGCTTATAATTTTCATATTTACATACAATAATTTATATTAAAATTATATCACATCAAAATGATAAAGATAATGATATCGCAGAATTAATTTAACAATTAGTATACAAAACCTATGATATTTTATATTATTTTACATCCGTCGTTAAACAGCCGATCCAATTTTTAGTTTACGACTAATAATGTTCAATTCCGTTTCCTTGTAGTTTTGAACCCAATCCAGAAGTCAAGGGGACTCTTGAATGAAGTATTGGGAGAAATTTGATTTCGTGAACGACTTTTTGATGAAACTAATCCGCATTTACGTCACAAGGAGAGGAAAACATTGAAAACCTCTCATGGTCAACCTATCAACTAGAAAACTCTACGTTCCGTCAACCACTGAGAATATTTTTACGTCAGCACTGTGGTCGTTGTGAGCTGAGTTAAAGCAATAATATCACTGAATGAATTCAGTGGCATGACTGAATTTGCACAATGAATCTCTGATATCACTGAATTAATTTAACAATTATTTTACAAAAAAACCCAAAAATTAGTTGTGGATAAAAGGTTAACAAAGAGAATAATTTGAATCCAGTTTCAGAATCTCTAATAGAATCCCGTTTGTCCCTCGTAATCAAATTTTAAAATATAGAATTGTCTTTTGACATTGGTAGGTTAAATATCGTTTACACATCTTCCTGAAAGAATTTTTAATTGAACCTAATTGATAGATGTAAATAATCTGCTATGGAAAATCTTAACTATCTCGACAGAAATGGTTTTCTAACCAATGCTGATTTGAGCTTGAAAAGCTTAACAAATTATTTTGTCATTATAAGCGATTTTTATATTTTACTATATTATATTATACACCTCTTAAAAGACTTACTTGTTTGCTTTCTTGATATTGCTTAGACTCAGTAACCTTTGAACTTCAACTTGGTTTGTCCCATAAAATCCAATTCCAAAAATAATCCCCCTGAATACGCATGCCCAGAAATCATGCCGGTTCGTTAAATCTAAACGAAGACTAAAAAGAAATGAAAAATTACTTAAACTCATTCACAATTTAAATCACAAATTAACTCAAAAAGTAAGTTTTCACCTATTTCGTTTGTGTGCATGCTAGTAATCAAATTTTTTTTTCTGTTGTGCACAGAGAGCACAAACTTCGCTTCACTGAAAGTCTTTTTCCTCTAAGAGGTTGATGTCGACAAGCAATCTTAATTGTTAGAAACTTACAAAGACTCCCATTTTTGACCATGCAGCAATCCTTGAGAGGTGTTAAGTAAATTTTACGAATAATTTCTTCACGAAATCATGCGATTTGGGGCGAAGTGTGAACTCTCAAATATATGACAACTACTGTTTCCACAACTCGAAGCCTCATCGCAGTGCATTGTGGGATACTGTTAACTAGAATGATAAAACTAAAATAAAGACTATACAATCGAAAATAAAGTGAAATTGTCAAGCCGACCGGCCTGGATAGAGAACAAGAAGCTGCTTACGTGCCAGGAAGATCCGGGGCTCGTCCCAATTAGGGTATAAGTTAAATTTAACTATCCTTCATTGTTGTGTTGTGTCACCTACATAGTGCCTACGTTCAAGTTATTATTAGAAAAGTTAAATACATTAGGCACTTTGAAATTTGTTCCGGGGTGGGGTTGAAAATATATCGAATGCCAAAATATTTCTTTAATTTTAAGGAAGTTTCTTTCCTCCAAATTTAGGAAAGGATATTTACTTCCAAGGAACAAGGAAATTTATTTCCTCTAACAATCATTTCTTTGAGGAAAAAAATTTCCTCAAAATTAAGGAAATATTTCATCATTCTATTTTTAATATTATTATAGAAATATTTCAAAGAATTACGAAAGTTATTTAATTATTTTGGCGACGATCGGAGCGTATACCAGGAAACAGTTTCGTCAAAAACGAAAAAAAAATTCATGATATTTGAGTATCTATTTCTCACAATGCTAAAGTACGAAAGTTACTTTTAATGAAAAATTCCTTGAAAATAAGCATGATTTTTTTTTAATGCATAAAAAAAATTTTCGGTTGGGGTCAAGCTGACCCTACTCACCTGAGTGTTTGAAAAGTAAAAATGCATTTTATTGCATGCCAACCGCATTAAATGTTTAAGCTATAATATCCAATTCACAGGAAAATTACGTCATTAAACGTTACATTCAACTGTCTCAATCTTTCTCATTTACTAGTTCAATCTTTTTCTCATTTTTTGCTGAATTAATTTTTTGAGGGTATTTACAATATTTTACTGAAAATAAATTTCAAAAGATCTCTAAAGAAAATTATTAAAACCATAAATTGTGCCGTTTCAAGCTTTTAAACTCAATGGTTGCAGGTATATTTTTGAATTGCAATTCGGAATCTCTTGTCCAAGCTCATCTTGCACATTTCTCCTGTTTTGTGAAACTATATTTTTATTGATAAGGGCAGTAATCTCTGCCCTACTTTCTTTTTTTCTTCTTTTTTTTTTTTTTTTTTTTTTTTTTTTTGTTAGATGGAACTGTGCTGCTTCAAATCGGCGAAACGAGAGTGGATGGAGGATTGGATGATGAGAAGTGCTAAAACTCTTACGTCATCAGTTGTATGTTGAATATTTGTTTGAAATACTTACTCGCTCTCGAATCTCGTACTTACTCAAACATATCTAATCTGTGACCTTCTTTTGCTTGTTCATATATTTTAGCGATGCCTCCTGCATCACCAATTCCTGCTACGTACAATGATGCCATGCATATAAATATAAGCGCTGCTTGAAAAACGTCAGTCCACAAAACAGCTTTTAAACCACCCTAAAACAAATTTGTATTTTCTTTTTTAGATTTAAACATTAAAAAGAAATATTTCAAATTTCATATAAGTCGTAAGGTAATACGATTAATTTAGTAATGCGTAAGGTAATAAGTCGTAAGGTAATTTGGTAAAGTAATTGTCCGGTACTGCAAAGTGCTATTTTAATAAATGCCAAATAAAAAACTAATCAGGAGTGCTATGCAAATGAGCACAAAAAAATCAGTTTTAAGGCTTCAAACATCGATCAAAAGGCAGATTCAAGAAACACGATTAATACTGCTTTTAAAATTGTTAATAATAAATCTTTTGGTGGTTTTAATTTTCTCATATTTGAAGTGCAAAGATTTATAAATAAAATAATAATATGGTGCTGTGAGAAATTATAACTAAATCTTCAACCGTCATTATTTTAAAACGTGATATTTTGATCGGGAATTTAATGTTTCGCAGAAACAAATCAACCAATTATTCAATTAAAGCGAAATTTATTCATAATATTCACGTTTTTATGCTCTCTAGTCATCAGCATCTCAGAAACATGATATTTTGGAGGAAAAAAATGTTTCAATGTAAAAATGGGATACCCACGAATATCATAGTGTGGGTATCTCGACCCTGATTGGTTGTTGAAACGTTATTTACGCTATCAACTGTTTTACCATTCTATTTCGAGTAAGCCAAGACCATCAAGTATCAATTCTCTTAAGTGACGCATTCTAATTTCTTTCAGAAAGATTTCAATTCTTTCTCTGAATATTTCTTACTTAAAGTCACAACGCCATGTAGAACACAAACAAACTAATTATGCATCGAAGTTGCCAGGTACACAAAACAAATATGTATAAAGATTACAATGAAATGCATAAATAAATAATAAATGTAGAAGAGAAATAATTATATTTTAACAAATTCGATGTATGATGAGGCATTGTATTTAATTAACTTCATGTTAAGTAAGTTTCTAACTTATAAGGAGACACTTAGCTCGTCTTTAACACGCCATCTTGTTTATAAGCGATCACGGATGTCATAGGTCACATGTCTGGTATCGATGATCATCTTCTACTAATTTACATAATTACAATAAGAATGGGATTTCTGCAACTACAGATTTATGTTTTTAGCAACGATTTCTTATGATTCTATTTATTTATTGCGATGCAATTGAGTTTATCTTTTATTCATTTTTTTTCCGGAATTTTTTTTTCCTTAATCTTCATATTTTATTAAAATGCTATTTCTTTTCTATTGAATTCAAGTTTTTAAGCACATACCAACGAGCAGTATAGAGTACATAGAGCTCCAAGCGAAATCACCGAAATTTCTAGAGATAGATCGGTCACAGCGCTGAGAGATAGCACTGATCCAAACAGAGAAACAACCATGACAAATATCTGTAAGAAATGTAGAATTATAAAAACTCAATTATTTTATCAGTTTATATAACTTTATTCAGGGTGATAGTAATAATGGGTCTCCAAAAATGTAACAAATCACACTTATTATTTATATACTTATTATAATTACACTTATCTGCACTTATTATAATCACACTTATTATTTTAATGAATTAAACAAAAAATAAATAACTGTTAAATTTTATAACCCACAGTGCGCCAAAAAAAAGCTGATCTCCTTGAATAACTTTTAATCTAATGATCGGATCTTCGCATTCTAGGACTCAATCTTAATGAGGTGATTTCAAATACGCTAATTGATTAGGGCAGACGATATTTTAAGACAGGAAATCAGACAAAAAGCACACTTTTTCTGAATAAACATGTATTTTTTTTCCAACTGATTCGAAATTCTGATTCCCAAAGTATAAGGGGTAAAATCAATCTGGGAAATATGGTCTCCATAGTTTGGTCAAGAAAGCGATTCAAAGTAAAGACCCATTAATGTTAATTTTAAATTTTGCGTATTTCGCTTTATCCGAGAACTGTTTAAATGAATTGAAAATTTTTTGCACATAATTATAAAATTCGTGTATCCAAAGATAATTCTATCCCGAAAATAAATTTCAGTAAGTTTTTATTATTATATTTTTTTTATTTTATTAAATAAGAGTTAAAAACCGTTTGAATTGTTCGGTATACAATTTCCTACATCATTTTAAAGTATCTAATTTCACATAGCAAAATAAAAAAATTGAACGAAATCGGTTAAAACATTGCTAAAAATTCGAATTTTTAAATATACGAGATGTTTTTTAAAATTCTATTTCCCAGAAACTATTCAATCGATTACGCTCAAGCTTTGTATTTTGCCATGAGGAATTTACATGCTTTAAAATTACGTACAAAATTTTATACCTTACAATTCAAAATATTTTCGACTGTTACTTAATAAAATAATGAATATTAACTAAAATTTGTTTTTTGCATGGAATTATCTTTGGATAAATTAATTTTATAATAGTGCGCAAAATTTTTTGAATTCGCTTAAAAAGCTCTCGAGATATGGCGAAATACTAAAAAAAAAACAAAATTAACATGAAGGAGTCCAAACTTTTGACCACTCTCCCAACCAAACTGCGGTGACCATATTTTCCTGATTCCAGTTATTCCTTATATTTTGGGGGTCAGAAATCGGAATCCGTTGAAAAAAAGATATGTTTATTCAGAGAAAGTACGTTTTTGAGTCGAATTTCGTAATTTAAAATATCGTTTGAACTAAATAATTTGCATATTTGAGGTCATCCCATTGAACCATAAAGATAGAGTCCCAAAACGTGACGATCCGATCATTAAATCAAAATTTATTCAAGGTGGTCTTTTTTTTTGGCGCACTGTACGACTTATAAAAATTTCATAATTTTATGACGTTGAAATGTCGTCAATGACCAAATGACGTGAAATCAATATATACTTTATAATTTAAGTCGTTCGATGTGGATACTCAATGCAGAGCATGTGACTTGAATCCAATTCCGATTTACAGAAATTGGATCCGAAAGACCGATTCCTATAAATTCCGATTTTTCTTTTCCTAAAAATTCGTTCTTTAGGAAAATTAAATTTTTCGCTTCCTAAATTCTACTAAAAGAGACCTAAGACTACTAAAAATTCTTACCTGTTGTCTAATACTTAGGTTAATTTTAACCTGTTCTTCTTTAAATATATCTTAAAACATGAGTATTGATCTACTCTCTCCTAAAAATTGGTTGGAAATTTTGAGTTCTTATACATTCCATATTCATTCTATATTCTTATACATTCCATATTCCATATACATCCTATATTCTTATACAGCAAACGAATTTAGTAGTCATCACAATCAGCTATAAGGTCATTTAAATAATGCAAAATCAAAATGTTCAAAGTCATTTGCAAGGTTTCAAGTTTTGTTATACTTGCTGAATGTAAAAAGATAGAGAAGAATATTTTAATATTATTTCTAATGAGATTCGGAAGATGAATTTTTGCAAATATCTCCAAAATTTTGACATATTGATATCGAAGTCAGAGAGTTAACAGTCCTTGATTGGATTTAGTTGTAATTATCAATTAGTTGTCGTAATTTTGAGATTGTGTGTAGCAACTGACTGTTTTCACTATTCTTATTGGACGATACGTATTCCCATCTCGAAAGAAACGTATTCCTATAGATTGATATATAACTGATTGATGATTGAAAGATTAGCAGTGGAGTGACTTCTGCTTTGACACCTCTATTATTATCTTTAAAATTGCTTTTATACCTTCTTAAATAACAGACAGTAAGAGCATCTGATTGAATGCAGTCCTTCAATCGCATAAGCATGATTCTGACTTTAAGTTTCAATAAATTTATTCAAATCAATTGAGGTACTTTCTAGAGTTAAATATCCCGTAATTCTGTTTATTTAGATTATATTCAGTTCTAATTAATTTTTTGTCAAATTAAATAATATATTTTTTTGAGTTTTGTTTCAGAACATAATATGAGATAAGATAATTATTGTTTAAGAAGGCTCTGAAATAGTTAATATCAATTACAAGTAAAAGGTGGTTTTTAATAAGAGAAAAAAAAATTCAATTACCATTTGTACAAGGAACAATGCTGAAATGATATATCTTATCATACTTCCATATCGCATTTCCAGGAACTGAAACAAAATTTGTACTTTACATGACCGGTAACCAAAATAACAATGAATATCAACTAACAATGTTTTCCGAAATACTTAGTTTTTTTGCGGTGTAAAGTCTATATTAATTCTTTACAAGGCTGTAGGGAGGCATACTTACCACTAACTACATTAATTGTTAATTACCAATGGGAAGCTATTTTTCCACATAGGTTTTTTGCTGTGATCTATTTATAAACATTAGAGAAAACAACAAAAAAAACGAAGAAGGGTTTTGTTTACATATTAGTAACACTAAGATTATCGTCGTGTCAAAAAAAAAAGAGGCAAATACTGAGGAGCTATTTACTCTTGTACGTTATACGTTCGTTCATTAAATCATTTCACTTATAGCTTATTTGCAGTTATAAACACATAATTTATAAACTAGATTAGTTGAAAAAACACAAAAGTTCAAGTTTAATATTCTTCTTTACAGTGGTAAAATTTGAAAAATCTCACCATCTTTCTATCTAAAAAGACCTGTCTAAAACTCAAATTAAATTTAGGTAGTTTGCTAAATGAGTGTTTTTTTTATGAATCACTCTCTATCTCAAAAATATTTTTACACAACATTACTAGAAAAAAGTTGCCCTGTAAAAGGCAAAAAATCATGCTTCAAAGTTTTTTTCTACTGAACTAAAATTCGAATTAAGATATATTCATTTTTATGAAAGGGAAGACCTCAAATATGCTAATTAATTAGTGTAGAAGTATTTTAGGTTACGAAATCTGACTCAAAAGCTTACTGTCTCTGAATAAATATAACTTCTTTACGACGGATACGGTTTCCTGAATCCCTAAAATATAGTGGAAACCTCAATATGCAAATATGGTCCAAAAGATTTGATCAGGAGAGCGGTCCAAAAATTGGACCCCTTAATGTTAACTTTACTTTCTGCGTATTTCGCCGTATCTCGGGAACCTTTTAAAGCGAATTGAAAAAATGTTACGCACAATAATAGAATTCGTTTATCCAAAGATAATTCCATACAAAAAATAAACTTTAGGAAGCATTTATTATTTTTTATTATTTCATTTAATAATAGTCGAAAAAATTTGAAGGTATGTAATTTTCTACATCACAACAAAGTACGTAAATTTACATGGCAAAATACAAAATTTGAGCGTAATCGGTCAAATAGTTCCTGAGAAATTGAATTTAAAAGGAAATTTCATAAGAGCTATTTAACCGATTCGGATGCGAAATTACTTTAAATTTATCTAAAAAAAATTTACCTACCTTTCAATCGAAATTCTTTTGACTAATATTAAATAAAATAATAAAAAGTAAAAAAAATAATAAATATTTACTGAAATTTATATTTAGCATAGATTTATCTTCGGATAAACGAATTTAATAATTGCCTGAAGAAATTTTTTATTTTGCTTAAAAAGCTCTTGAAATATTAAAAATACGCATAAAGTGAAACTAACATTAAGAGGTTCAAACTTTGGATCGCTCTTCTAACCAAACTATGAGGACCATATTTCCCTATGTTTGGGGGCTACCCCCTATATTTTGGGGTTCAGAAATCTGAATCCGTTAAAAAAAGGTATGTTTGAGTAAGTACATTTTTGCGTCAAATTTCATATTTTAAAATATAGCCTGCTCTAATTAATTAGCGTATTTTAGTTCACCTTCTTGAATCATTAAGATTGAATCCTAGAACGTAAAGATCTGATCAGTAGAACAGAAGTTATTTAGGGATCCAAATTTTCGTTAAGTCTCCCCCACACAATTGAAAAGAAGGTACGTGAAACACTTGTCATTAATTTTGGACAAAAAAATTTTTTAAATAATTATTTTTTGAACTTAAAAAAATCTGATTATTTTTGGATAAAAAGATGATAAAAAAGTAATCGCTGTAAATTGCGTCAACGGGTCGTCAAGTTGCAAGCAATCGTAAGCTTAACGAGTACTTGAGCAAAAGCAAATCGCACTACTCAAATAAAGGGAAGCTACAACCGCTTTAATAAGGCTACTAAACAGAGATTGAAGTATGTTCTGTGAAATTCGCACCGTCAAAATACTTAAGTTAGACTTACGATTTCAATTGTTCTTAAAACAATTCTAGTACAGTTCTTCTGTTTGAAAGATGATATTATTTTTGAAGTTATACTTTTTATGCGACTTCCAACAAGGTTGCGCTAAGGCCTGGTTTCTTAGGACAGGACGCCGTCAATTGTAAATCAGCGCTAACCTCTGATTGGTCCATTTGTAAGTTTGATAGTATACGTCATCGAACGCTCATCTTGAACTACAATTGCCGTCCAACTGAACAGCAGTTGGATTACAGCGTGACGTTAACCACAGAAGCAATGGCGGACAACATCCAACAGCACATTGAAATCAGCCAAGATCAAGATTTTGACAATAAACATAGCTTCTTCATTAAACATAGCACTCTTCATTTAGCTCAGCTATAATGTGTTTTTCCTTGGACAAAGTCATTATTTGTTCTCTAAAACACTGGTCGACAATAACAAATCAATACAAATTCAAAATAAATATTTGTTTACGTTATTAACGCATGCGCAATGAGAGATAAAGTCTGCGTTGGACCGACTGCTCACGCTGAGCTAACAAAAAAGTATTTTTTGGCGTCAGCTCTACGTCAACTCTCCGCTGACGCCCAGATAAGGCGCTTGTCCTAAGACACCAGACCTTTAAACGTTTAACGCTACATTTTTATTGGCCGGGAAATCACGTGGTAGGATCCAGTTTTCCCTCATTTATTTCCATGTTGTTTTGGTTCTCACTAGCATAAAAATAAAAGTCATAAAAGTATTGTTTTCTTAATTAATATTTTTTTAGTTTGTCTTGATACACATATAATTTAATAGGGAGCAGGAAAAAGAGTCGTTGAATAGAACTAGTGATTCTTCTACGACTGCTGATTCTTCTACAATTAACGTCGCAGATTACGAAGTTCAACTTCTTCCGCGCAGAGGGACTCCACGCACTTTTTTTATTAGGTGACGATTACTTCGTTTTAACCTCATTGAAAGTTGTAATTATAACTAATAAATAATTATATTCATAACTACTTTTCAAGCACTCGGGTTGTACAGAACATTTCTTATATATGGTTAACATTACATAAAGAAATTAAGTATTTCTAGTAAATACAAACAAAAGATAATCATTTCAAAATAAAACATTTTACTTCCAAATAACTTACATTTAGAATCATCCAAAAACCTACTCTTGCTGATTATCACTGTTACAATTACGTATCCAACAAAAAAAAAATAATATAAGTGTTTAAATAATCTTTCTATCAAGAAATTCAAATTAAAAAATATCTCTACTCATCAATACCATTATAAAGACGTAATAAGCAATAACGAATCATTTAAACCAAGTCAATTTTAAAAAGAAAAAAATTACTTCGTAGACTGTTGACACTCCGCATTGAAAATACACTGGTATGAAAATCTTTAATGCTAAAAACATTCCAATTGGAAGAGTTAGAACTCCAACAGTAATGCCAAATCCATACTTGTAGTCTTCAGCAGGTACCGCAATTATTGTAGAAGGCGATATTATGGTAACAATTATGGAAAGAATAACGGGGAGTTTAGTCATTCGTTTACCAGCTAGCATGTACTCTTTTGCTGTCATCTGGTTATTTGAAAGCAACCTTGAAATTACTCCAATACCCACAGAAATCAATAATGTAATGCAAATAACGATGTAATCAACAACGCCAAGAAACTGTTTGGCAACCATTTTTTTCCCGTAGCGAGAAATATATACTCCCTAAATATAATCCTTACTCGAAATTTAAGAAAAAGTCCTATAATTGAGGAAGAGTGTTGTTCACAATAAAAAAATAATTCAGAAGTCAGCAAAAACGAAGGATTCTTTAAGGAAAGATAAATTTCAATTACAGCTATTTTTATTCAAGCAAAGGCATGCCTCTCTCCAAAGCCATGACACTAATTAGAAGAAAATCTCCTCAAACAATATCGTAATTTCCAGCATTCGTATTGGACAAGCCTATCACGTGACGTGAGCTTCAATAAGCAAAACAGCTACAGATATATTAAGATGCCATTTGCAAAAAAACTAATAGAAGTAACAACTGAAATTATATTGTTTTACTATTTTTTAAAAATCTAGCTGTAATATTAGTACTTGTAGTATTAGTATGAATTATTAGTAGCGGTAGTATGAGACTTTTTTTAAAAAAAAAAAAAACTTTATTATCGAACTTTAAATGGCTTATGGAACTAGAAGAATAAAAATAGCATATTGCATTGTATCATTGTAGTCGGATATGTTTATATTAGGAGACTTTTAGGTTAGTTTTTAAAAATAAAACATTATCCTAGAAAAGTGATGCTTACAAACATAAAGCCTTGCGAACTCATACTTTATATTTTAACTGCAAATAGTTTTACGTACTATGCGTATTAAAATATAATTAAATAATGAAAAGCATCTTGGTACGGCACCGTAATAATCAGAAAATTCTTGAATAGAAATTAAAAAAGAAAATAGAGCTCCGTAAACTTATACTAAAAAACTTTGTTGTTAAGCTTCACAATACTTTAGGATTCAACTTCATGTGATTCAAGACGTTAAGAGTATAAAAATAGTATATTGCATGGCATCATTATTATCAAAAATTTTTAGGTGAACTTTTAAAAAGGAAAATTTCCCCTCGAAAATTGATATTAACAAACTTTTAATAACTAAACGGAAATTTTTGGGTTGGGATTTCTAACAATAATAAAAAAGTAGTTGAAGGTGGCAAAATAAATATTACACAATAACTTAAAGAATAAATTATGATTCAAAAAAGTACTTTATTATTTAAATTTAAATGGTTTAAGGCACTAGAGTGAATAAAAAGTAAATTTCCTGCCACAATTGTAATCAGAAATTTTCAGAATTGTATTACAAGAAGAAAGTATTACGTGGTGATTTGATACAAACAAAACTTCGGAAACAAATACAAATATCATATTACAGGGCATCATTGCTATCAGAACTCATTAGGTTGGTATTACTAAAATTAAGAAAACACGTAGTTGAATATTCCACAATGGCTTAAAAAGAGAAATTAAGATTAAAAAGAAATAATTTTTGATTTAAATTTAAATGGCTTAAGGCACTGGAGTGAAAAAATAATTTATAGTTTAGGATTTCTAACATTAAAAAACAAGTAGTTACTGGTGGCAAAATATACATTACAAAATGGTTTAGGTTAGTTTCAAAAAATAAAATATTACCTCGTAAACTGAACTAAACGGACTAATGCGTTAGGATTTAACTTAATGGCTTGAGGCACTAGGATAGCATCATTATAATCGTAAATTTTTAGATTGGAATTGCTAACACTAAATGCCAAGTAGTTGCAGGTGCAAAATAAATATTGCAGGACAGCTTGAAAAAGAAATTAAGATTTGAAGAAAATACTTTAAGATTTTATTGTAAAAACAACATCATGGCATAATTATAATCGGAAATGTTTAGGTTAGTTTTAAAAAAGAAAATATTACCTCGTAAACTGATGCTAAGAAAACTTGTTACAAACCCTCGAAAACTAATGCAAATAGCATATTGTAGGGCATCATTGCATTCGGAAATTAAAGTGCTGAAATATGTAATATAATAGCTTAAATAAAGATGTTAAAATTAAAAAAAGTTATGTTTTAATTTTAAATTATTTCAGTCACTAGAGTATAAAAATAGTATATTACATGGCATCATTATGATCTAGGAATTTTAAATTAGTTTTAAAAAAGAAAATATTACCTCGTGAACAAATACTATACTAGCAAACCTCGTTACAAACTCTTATGAAATAATACTTCCTATTTTAACTTCAAATGGTTTTTAAGGCAGTAGAGCTTTAAAAATAGCATTATATGGCATTATTATAATCGGAAATGTTTAGGTTAGGATTTCTAACATTAAAAAACAAGTATTTGAATATGGTAAAAAATTTTATAATAATAGCTTAAAAAAGAAATTAAAATTTAAAAAAAATTCTTTATGATTTAAATTAAAATGATTTCAAACACTAGACTATAAAAATAGCCTATTGCATGGCTTCATTATTATCAAAGATTTTTTGGTTAGTTTTATAAAAACCAAATATTACCTCGTAAACTGTTGACACTCCGCATTGAAAATACACAGGTATAAAAATCTTTAAGGCTAAAAACATTCCAATTGGTAGAACAAAGACTCCAATTGCGAATTTAAATCCATACAGGTATATTTCTGCTGGTGCAGAAAGTATTGTTGACGGAGATACTATTGTAACAATTATGGAAAGAACAACGGGGAGTTTAGTCATTCGTTTGCCAGCTAGCATGTACTCTTTTGCTGTCATCTGTTTATTTGAAAGCAACCTTGAAATTATTCCAATACCTACTGTAATCAGTAATGAAGCACCTATAACTATATAATCAATAACGCCAAGAAATTGTTTGGTACCCATTTTGGCAAGCAAAAAAATAAGAACTTTCTAAATATGATCCATATTTGAAACGAAATAAATAGATAATGGAAAATAATTGTTATTACGGATAAAACAGAGTTCATAAGCCAGAACAAATAACGCATTAATTATGAACAATAAATTTCAATTACATTGGTTTTTATTAATCAAACAAAATCAGTGTTTTCTGAAATACGATGGCACTAATTGAAAGCTATTTTGTTTTATTTGACTTAACAATCTTCAAACTGATATTTATTCTTTACTAAAGAAACGCTTAGTCGGATCATTTTTTATCATTTCTTTATAAGGAGAGCGAAAGTGTTAATTGGTGGAATTCAATTCTTTTTTAACATTTTATTTATGTACTATTTATAATCTTAATAAGTTGATGGATTTATTTTTTTCCAAGGTCAATAAATACCCTAAATACATAGCACTTTGCTAACGCGCCTGTTTAAAATATGTCATATACGCTGTGAAACGATCTATCACAATTCCATCAAATGATAAGTCACAACATTAAGAACAGTTGCCGTAATATTTTGTAATTCTTGTTCTTTTTTTGTCTACAAATTAAGAGATAAAATTTAGGTTTATTATTGAAATCGTTTATTTTATAATTTGTTAAATTGAAATTACTTGATTAAAAATCTTCATCTGCTTAAAAAATATACAGAGAGAAGTAAAAGTCGACATGTTCCAGCACTCAAAACTAGGTACCAATTTTACTCACCAGGCGTAAATTGGAAAAAAAGGTGAAAGCAATTTGAAATATAAAACGTAAAAATTTCAATCAAAAATGGAAAAGAAAGCAAAAAATAAAAAAAGAGAAGCCGCAACGACCGAGAGTGGAACAAAGAAAAATAACCATGAAAAAACAGAAAAAGAAAAACCACTGTAACTCAGAGGGTCAAATCAGAGTAAAACGGATTTCCCATACTACTGCAGCATTCATAAGAATGAAACAAGATTCCAGGATATCAAGATGAGCCGATGAGTTTTTAATCAAGCCGAAAAATAAAATAAAGGAAAAACATAATCTCTTCATCAGCTCACACGATTTTATCTGTAAAAAGAAGTGCTTTCCAATATTGTATCACTACAGCCAAAGCAAAATATATCAATATAATAGTGTGAGGAGCTCTTAAAAAACTGAAACGAAATTAGAGCACATAAAGTAAAAAATATATCAAGCAAAAGACAGAAAATTAACAACATTACATTGACGTGCTTCTATGTCGGGCGTGTTTCTATGGCTTTATGCGATGTGTTTATTTGTTTTGCAGCTTTATACTACGCAGTTTTCGTTTATTTTGTGTGCAGTGTATAAATAATCAGTTGGAACATTTTCATCATGGGTAAAAATGTAAAGGCTAATATATTTTCAAACCACAAAATATCCCGAAGATAGAAGGTTTTTATATATATACAGATAGATGGATAGATAGATGGATTGATATAGATATATATAGATAAGTAGATATAGGTATAGAGAAATAGATATAGAGATATAGATAGATAGATATAAATAGATAGATATATACTGCTTTTTTGACCAGCTTATTATACTGCTTATTATACTGCTTTTTATGCTGCTTTTAGACTGCTTTTGAGATGGGCTGACTCAGTGGAGACTGATTTTCTCGCAATTAATGAAAGGAATTGGAGATCAAAGACAAATCGTAAGTCGGCATGGAGAAATCTTCAGAGGAAGGCATTGGCTCACTTTGGGACATTGGGCTGTCTCACCAACTATGATGTTATATATATATATTGCAGGACA
>NC_092211.1:73178573-73261980 GCF_043381705.1 Parasteatoda tepidariorum | reverse complement strand
TAAAAAATAAATTCATTATATATATATTATTTGAAATTGCATTGTAGTTAAGACACTGAATTGCCATTGGAAAGAATAACAGTTTTGCCCTCAGGAGTAGCTGGAAGAGCACATAGCTTCAGTTTAATTACAAATTGAGAGGAAGTAAAGGAAACTTATGTTATTTTTTTATTCACTAAAATGATCGAAAATAATTATAACTTACTATCATGCTGATGGCAACTGGAGATGTACGGTTATTTTTTTTTCCTAACCATCATGACATTTAAAGAGAGCGATGGTTTTGGAAAGCAAATAGAGTAAATTTCAATTCATTTCAATTTTTTAACATCTTTCACTTCAATTAAATCGACATAAAATATACAGATTTAAAGCTACGATGATGAATGACTTATAAGTATCCTATTTTTATTAAGTAAAATTTCACATCCGCGAGTTTTAAAGAATGATATCATTGTGTTCTTTTTTCATATTTTATCTCTTTTGTTTTATTTATAGCTGAGTAACTGGACTAAGGCATATAGAGTCCTCTGAAATCATATTCTTTTTCCACCCTATAAATAAAACATTTCACTCATGAAAAATAATAGCTTAGACATAAAAATTTGCATAATGAAATTAGTTGTTATATAAATTTCATGCATTCCGTTTTCACATTTAACAGCTTTAGCATGGTAAGGAAGACAGAATCGGAGAACTATAATTGGTTTAAAACTGGCAAACGTAATAATTTTTAAAAGAAAGATTTCTGAAAAATGCATTTTTATGTCCTTTGACATTAAAAACTAACATTTTATTTTAGATTTATGATAAATGTTTGATTTTGCTTTTGTAATCGAAGTTAATTGTACAATGAAAGAAAAGTTAAAGGTAATTAATAAAAAAAACTAGCCTTGAAAGTTAAAGCTAATTAATAATTAATAAAGTGACAATTATTTGAGTGATAATTATTTTATAAAAAAATTTATAACTTGAAAGAAGAAAACATTTGACTAATACCCAGAATAAATTTCGATGCATACCCAACATAAATTTCGCTTTAAAGATTTTCAAGAAAGCACTTTTGTTGAAAAACATCCTGATTTCCATTTCAAAATTACTATGTTTCTGGTATACTTTGCTGTTATGTAGTGGAATTTTCAAAAAAAAAAAAATTAAGTGCCTAACTAGAAACAATATTATTTTCATATAATGAGTCTTTTATTAAAAAAAAACTTTGTTTACCACAATATTTCATTAAACTATTTAAATGAAATTTAAATCAGAAGGGATTAACAGCATTATAACACTGTAAAATAAAGTCCGAATGAAATTACTACAAAAAGTAACAGCATCCCAATATTCCAGTGCTTTTTATCACAAAATCCATTTTGCTCATAAAATTTCAGGGAGCAAACAGTTTGATATATCGTAATTTTTACAGTAATAACAGTAGTTACAGTACTTTTGACAGTACTGTAAAATGTGTTGCAAAATCAATTAATTCTGTCTGTTATGAGACTTACAGACTGTCCTATGTTAGCACTGTGGTCGGTGCAAGTCGGGTGTACAATTTGAATCAACCAGCTATCTCTAGGATTCGAACCCGAATGACCTTATTTAGAGACAAGCCACTAAAGTTCAATTTTTGTAAATTGATGATACTCTCCAACTGTAATACACTTTTATCTTGGAGACTTTGCTTTTTAACTAATTTTCATCAATGACACTGAAAACGGTCTAAAGTTCGAATCCAGCCTGCCGAAGACTCCTCGTGTAGTAAATGGTGACGGTTGCACGTTAAATCTGTTGGGTCACAAAATCCTCAATGTTCCCATAACAAATTATACCTCTGAGGGTACTGAATCAGAGATTTATCGTTCTCTGGTTCAAGTCAAAATTACGATATGTGGATGAATGAATGGATGTATGAATGGGTCCTCCTTATAAACGGATGTGACGTATGGGGGCGGCAGAAGACGAATATTTGGCCATAGATGGCGCCACTGGAAGAAAAAAACAATCACACCCTATGCCTTAATGGCTTACAAAAACAGCAGCATCGGTCCAACCTTGATACTCATCGACACTTCACTATTTCTAAATATCACACTTATACTATTTATAAACGTAACTGCAGCCAGTCCTTAATCAAAGCCTATTATATATTGAATTGTTTGTTCTATTTCTGCCTTAGACCTTTCTAGTAAATAAAATTAGCGTCATTTTTCGCGAAAAGGAAGAAAAAATCATGAGAACAACATCAATCGCATCATTTCCTAATTAAATAATACATTAAATTAAAAGAATGGTAAATTTACCTCATAAATCGTTGAAATCCCACACTGAAAATATTCAAGATGCTAGAAACACTCCAATTAGAAAACCAAGAGGGACCATTATAAAACCTAATCCGTACTTATAGATCTCTACGGGAACTGCCAACCTTGAAGGTGCTACAAACGTAACGATAATGGAAAAAAGCACAGGACGCCTTCTCATATTTTTTCCAGCCAATATGTATATATAACATTTGCAGTTTTTTGCTCACCTGATAATAATCTTGAAGTTATTCCGATACCTACCGATATCAAAAGCGATGAACATATTACGATATAATCTGTTATTCCTAGATATAGAACATAATGCGAGGTTAGATCGTATGTGCTTAAAACCATGAGTTTTTCTTTTTATAAAATAAATAAAGACGTAAATATTTATTAACAGGCGAAACTTAGACAAGGAATTCAACTGAGAGGGAACTAATAAATAACAAATATCTTACATCAAAAAAGTATAACTGTAATAATGATCGCCATTTTAATTTGGGTATTCAGTTTGAAATATTTCTGGAGAGTATTGCTAACAATGTTACATCATTATCTCTGAAATTCTTATGCATATAAATTTGTAAATAATGAATATTTGTGTTCACTATAATTTCAAATTTATTATTTAATGCAGTTGAAAAAATTCTTTCATGCCTGGACATTTAATTTTTTGTGAATAAAATATCTGATTACAAGCAAAAACCTTTAGTAGTATACAGTCGCGAAAATAGAAAGGAGGAAGGAGACTTTTCGCCTCTAATCGGAATTTTTATAGGAGACAAATATTGATCGCACGTGGGCTCATAAAAAATTTTCCCACATCTCAAATTTTAATACGGATGAATTTAAAATATTCCGTAAAAAATAAATTCATTCTAAATTAAGCTAAAAAGAACTCCTTTCATTTTTACTGATTTTATATTTGTATTAAAACAAGATAAATTTTACTCTTTTTTTCACAACATCATGTGATAAAAAGTTTTTCTGTTTTAGTTAGTTCTCAGAATTTTAATCATATAGCACTATTGGTGGAATATTTTCCTCCTATTTGTTGCTCAATGTATTTGCCAGACAAAACAGTTTAGTACATTAGTAAAAAACATTAGTTTATTAATTTTTTCAATAACATTTTTTCAAGTTACCCACTTAGTTTAATTGCGTTTCTCAGAAGGAGTTACATAAAGGTAGAGTGAAACGCCTTATAAATTTCCGACAGTGCAAAAATTGGATAAAACCCATTAATACGATCTATAGAGATCAAGCTTGAAATCCATGTAAACATCCAAGTCTTCATCCCAGCATGTACTGTGAAAATTCTGGATGAAATTACAGTAAAAAGCAGAGACATTTTTTACAGTAAAATCCACCTATCACTCAAATTAAATTCTAATCTCTAAAACTACTAAATCATCCTAATTAATAATTACTATAAAAATTACCGTATAATATTTTACGGTGAAAATGGATTTTACGGTTAACTGGATCTTTGGATTATGCACCCAAAGTGTCGGTACTTCATACCATAATTTGATCCAGATTTTCTTACAGTGTACGCGACTGAAACCGGTTTGCACATATTTACGTTCGTGTATCAATTGGTTAAATTAGGCGATACATAATATAAATTCGACGACTGAATAAATTAGACGATATATTAAATAAATATGGAATATTTATTATAACAGTTAAAAGATTAGTATATTATAATAATTAAACCAAAATATCAGAGGCACTGTAGTGTTTTAATAATTGCATGTTTTGCGCGAGTTTATAGGCAATACTTTTATATTTAAACATACATGTAAGGGGTTTTTATTTAAGAGATTTTTTATATACATACTATTTGTATTTATTTTTAACGCATTGCATTAGAATGTTAACCAACTGATATACGAGCGTAAACAAGTTCAAACTGGTTTCAGTCGTGTAAAATCAACGAAGCTGTATAGTATCATCTGATAACTTCAGATTTTACGTGGAATATTATAGTGCGCCAAATAATTTGGCCAGGGACTGTATATATATATATATTTAGATTTATTTGAAAAATTGTCCTTAAATTTTATTTCTTTTTAAATAACACCTTTTATTTTAGATAAAATGTCTATTGTACCTTTTATGCCACAACTCGCTTTATTAAAAAAAAAAATTAAAATAAGTTTTATATTTTTCTTTATTGACGAAGAAGAAAATGAATCCTACTACTAAGTTCCAATAATTAGCGTAAAGGAAGAAGCATGAAGCATTAATTGTCTGATTGATGAAAGCAATTAATTTCCTTATAATGCTGATTTATGGTAGAAATGGTCATTATTTGATATCGCATTAACTATGACTTACATAGCTCGCATTAACTATGACTATCGAACAAACTACGGCTCAAAATAACTTAGATTTGAATAAAAGGAAAATTATTAATAATTATCTTTTTATTCAAATTCGACAAAATCAAAGAAAATTTCTGTTTTTTGCACGGTGCATCATTCTTTTTTTGTTCTATTTAATGGCTATTTATTCTATTATTATTTGCGTTCTTATTTGTTGGTTATTATTTTTTGTTATTTTCAAATAATTTTTTCAAAATATATATGATATGAGAAAATTAAGAGAAAAAATATTTTAAATTCTGGTATCTGAAAAGAATGATGAAGTATTATTATTTTTTCTCTAGCATTTTAAGTATTGTAGTTTTATTACTGCTAATACTTATGCTATAACTGGTTTCTCGTTCTTTTCTAACTGACATCAGCAATACATAAAAAAGAAAATGTTTCGAATTCTCGATGCATTTTTTGTAAGAAATCTTAAAGTATCTTTTTGTGTTTAGNCTAGGGAAGCTACGTGTGGTGAAATAGACTTAAGGGTGTCTGTTCCAGCTTCTCACTGGAAGCGCATCGCTAGAGATAAAATCATTGCGGACTGGAATGCAGAATTTCTTGCTTCGCCTCGGTCGCTCTGGACGAAAAGGTTCTTTCCATCCATTTTTCACCGTTTGCAATGTAAATTCTTTGCAACTGATTTTAAATTGACCCAAATTTTAACAAACCATGGAAATTTTAAGAGATATTTATTTCGTTTCCATCTGCAGACCAGTGGAATTTGTGCTTGCGGTGATGCTGATGAAGATGCTGAACATATTCTTCTTCACTGTAGTCTCTATGCGAGTGCCCGAATGAATTTAAAGACTGATTTGAGACGTCTTTCAATTTGTTGGCCACCTGTCTTATCAGAACTGGTCAAAAGTATTGAAAGTCTTGCGGCCTTGCGGAATTTTGTTTTTAATGTAAATTTGTAAATTTTTCTCCTTTTGTTTTCTACTTACAACTGTAAGCCTCATGATACTTTGTGGTGCATGAGGAGTTTTAAGTCGTTTAAATAAATAAAATAAATAAAAACCCTTTTACTCGCGTAAAACTCTTTCTTTGTAGTATTGATATTGAAACTGATCTAGTCGTAAAGCGAGCGAACTTGGAATAACACCCGAAAGCTTATACGTGTGTATAACCTAAAACAACTCCCGTTTTCCCAGGGGGCAGAAATACCTTCATAGAAAGTTAGCTTTTATTTAAGATTTGACATTATATCTCGAAATCAACAAAATAATGTAGGCTTTCTAATTGAAAAAATTATCATCAGATATTAATGAAATTAAGTAATTCTGGTGAGTAAGAAGGAAAAATTTGTGTTAGTTATTTATACATGTATTGTTAAAAACAGGTGACATAATTGCTAGATTTAGAAAAAAATCTTTTTTTTTTTTTTTTTTTTTTTTNAAAAAAGAAGAATTTTTTTTTTTTTTTTTTTTTTGGTGCTGATTTAGCCTGTTTTTACTAGTTCATTATTGTTCTTATTACAAGCCATGCGCATCATGCGAGTGCATGCACCATCATTCTTTTATTATACTTTTTGCCGTATTTCGAGTAGCGAGATTAAGTTCATTTTGCAAATCATCATTCAGGTTTATAGCAAGTAGGTTATAGCAAGTAGAGTTTTAAAACGCTTTTTTTTCTTCCAAATGACGATTCTAATGTCTTGAAAGCACAGCTTTTCAAATGAATATTCTTTTCTTTACACATTCATAAAAAATCAGATAGCAAATACACGTATAAAGGAAATGCTACTCATTAAAAGCTCAAAACACAATGATCAAGTTTCTAGCCGAATGAATTTAAAATGCTCCGAAAAGAGTTACCCGGAAGTATAGGAAGCAAAGAGCTTGCAGCTTGCTCTAGTGCAGAAAACATCATCTATAGCTAGCTCCACTGCTAGCTAAGAAATTCAAAAATTTATTTAAATATATGTGGTAACAGTGTGCTGGACAATATTTCGAACTCTCACGATCATCCTCAGGGATGTTTCCCAGACCGTCGCCAATAGCCCATTGTGCAGCCTAGTGCGACGTAAATGAACAACAACAAGGATCATTCTCACCGAATGCAGTTTTCTCAGCACTGATCACCGTCGAGGGAATAAGAGGATCTGTTTGACTCCTAACGAGCCATCAAGAAAGAACATTTGTATCGTTTCCATACATATGAACATCTTAACATCCTGTAACTCTAATAAAAGATCCAGGAATCGAAAGAACCTCCATAGCAGCAGAACACTATATGGGCTTAACTCCCGAGATCGCAATATATAGATGTGCGAAAACACTTCTGGGGTGGTGACTTCCGTCTTTTTCTATTTCTTACTTTCGGTTGTTTGTTATTCTTTCCTTGTTGTATTTTGTTTCATATTTTATAACCGTCGTTGAACAGTCGACCCAACAAACATGAAAGTTTTTTATTTTAGTTTCAAGAATTTTTGGAATCGTTTTTTTTTTTTTTTTTTTTTTTNAAAAAGATTTTTTTTTTTGTTTCGTACACATTCTTTATTTTGCGTTTTTTAGTTTCTAAATAATGATTTTTATTGATATTTAAAATTGTTTAATTAAAAATTTTTGTCAATTTTTTTTTCAAAATTAAATAATATAAAATTATGAGCTTATGTATACTTTTTGCTTATTTTAATGTTTAAAATAATATGATTCTTAAAACTATGGAATGTAACGTTTAAATAGGCCTTTCATGTTGTATCATTAAATTTAGTAAAACTATTTCTCAGGCATTATGTTTTATCTCTAATAAGAAGGTATATTTTTTTCTGTTTATTTACAGATATTTTTCCGATATGTTTTGGATGTTCTTTCTCTAAAAAAAGAGATACCATTTTGTTTTCGCTTGCATATAAGAAAGAATATCAAACATTTTTCTTTTTTAAATTTAATAAGACACATAATAAAAAAGGAGCGTTGCAATGCTACTCTGAAGATATTTCCAGAGCAACTGAACGACTGTTAGTATAGAAATCGCAGCGATTCGTCTTATACAACAGCATCCCTACAGTTCGTTGCAATCGTGAATTTTCTAGTCGGTTATCGGAGGTAAGGAAACCACATTCGGTGAGAATGATGCCTTAGTTCCAAACCATGGATGTTCCAAACCGCATGGTCTCGCAGTGGACTGATCGTTAAGACACGGTTCCCAGCAGATCACCGAAGTCAAGCATCACTGGTTGCGGTCAGTGTGCGGGAGGGTGACCACTTGGATCAGTCTGCGTAGGGACCGAGGGTGTGCGGTATGGGTCCTTGCTAAACTGTTCTACCGTAAAGTGCTCGACTTCGCGTGCAGGTCGTCGGGATACCGAAGCGGGGGTGCCATTCCCTCTGCAGAGGATCAAAATTGTGATGGCATGTCTTCGGATAATCCTCAGGGGTGTTTCCCAGACCGTCGCCAATAGCCCCATTGTGCAGCTCTAGTGCGACGCAAATGAACTACAACTACAACAACAACCAAACTTTCCAACCTTTTTTTTAAGCAAAACACTACTCATATTTTTTTAGGCACAGAAATAGGCAGTTGATGATGACAACTTGACCGCGAATTCATGATTTGAAATATTAAAATTGTCTTGGCCTCCAGAATAATCTTGTATGCCAAGGTCTATATATTTATTTCAAGGTCTATATATTATTTTACTATGACTAATCCATTGAGTGTTCTTCGGGAGTACAATTTTTTTAAAAAGCCAATTATTGAACGAAATAATCAAGTTATTTTTGGAGCGAATTCATGGCCCAAAACAACACAAACCAATTATCTTGTATGTGGGTAAGTTTTCTTCAAAAATTAATTGTATATGTTTCAGTTTTGATAATAAAATCGGCATCTTAAGGTATCTTGGAACATTACTTCAGTGTTAATCTTCGTTTTCTTTACCAATGTGTACAACAATTTCTGCACCTCAATTACAAAAATAAATTCCTTACAATATAAGTGTTTATTAATTTTCTTGAATAAGTAATATCTTTACCTCTTATTGAAAGCAATTAAGTTTAATTGTATAAAACTGATTTAAACCTAGTTCTAATTACATGTAAGCAGGGGTCTGTCCAGGCCGAATTTACTACCGTTTAGCGGTACCTTCACAAATTCAACTTTAGGAAAAACGGTAGTTTCACAAATTCAATTTTGGAAAAACGGTAGTTTCACAAAATACTTTTTCTTAAAATTTCATATTTGTATCCCTTAAGAAACGATAAATCCATATTTTTGTGTTGATTTCTTAATTTAAATTTTTCACAAATTACGTCTAAATTTTCACAAAATAGGTACCTGTCAGAAAAACCTAGACAGACCCCTGGTAAGTTTTTTCGGCTTATTATTTTGACAATTATAATATAATTTCTTAACCTAAGCTGTTAGGTGTTTAGAGCTTCTCACAAATATATTTCATTAAGTGTGAGGATACAGTTAAATGTCATTTAATGTGTCAATTTATTGCTCTGTTGAAAGTGATCTATATTTATCCTAAGAATTATAACAAAATAAAGCAAATTAGAATCTTTATAAAATGTTTGTTTGCAATAAAAATAAAAAATTTTTGTAGTAATTTTAAGTAAAAATGTAGCACAATGTTTACTTTTTAATAAATTAAATCTAAGTTTACTGTTATTTTTTTAGAAAGATAGCTACTCAGTGTTTTCACAACAGCGCGAGAATCTCGCATATTTTTTACTTTTCTCGCATTAACAAATTATTACTGCGAGAAATTCGCGCATTCTATAAATCAATTTCAAAATTCGCGAATTTCTCGCATTTTGGAAGAAGCTTCGAATTACGCTATTTAGAATAAAATCCGTTTCACTTTTCTTCCTGGATCTCTCATTATTTTCAACATTTGCTCCATTATCTAGCTTCCCTATTTACCAGTATTGTTCAGAACCTTTTCGAACAACAGAACACAACCGAACCACGGAACCCCTTTCAGAACACNATGATACCTGCAATATGCAATGCTAGCCAGTAAAAATGTCGACACCAAGAGCTATTTTATATTAATTCAGCAAGCGCTGCAATACTAATGTCCAGTATCTAGAAATCACTTTGCATGAATAAAAATATTGTAGTAAAAAATATGTATTTCCTAGCGTATTCGTTACATCTTTCCAGCTCAAACATTTTCGCCATTTTCAATCACGTTCAAAAAGCGGGCATCCAAGCAGTTGGCGATAGATTTCGTTTGGCAATCACCCATTTCACCAGATCGCCAAAGTTTAGGGTTATAAGAGGGCGGTCAGCCAAGACAGTGCGTTCCTTAAAAGATAGAGACCCCCAAACATTCGTCCAATTTTATAAGCACAACACTACTCATATTTTTTTAGGCGCAGAAATAGGCAGTTGATGATGACAACTTAGTATTGACCGCGAATTCACGATTTGAAATATTAAAATTGTCTTGGCCACCAGAATATTCTTGTATGACAAGGTCTATATATTTTTACAAGGTCTATATATTATTTTACTATGAGTAATCCATTGAATGTTCTTCGGGAGTACAATTTTTTTAAAAAGCCAATTATTGAACGAAATAATCAAGTTATTTTTGGAGCGAATTCATGGCCCAAAACAACACAGAACAATTATCTTGTATGTGGGTAAGTTTTCTTCAAAAATTAATTATATATGTTTTAGTTTTGATAATAAAATCGTCATCTTGAGGTATCTCGGAACATGACTTCAGTGTTAATCTTCGTTTTCTTTACAATGTGTACAACAATTTCAGCACCTCAATTACAAAAATATATCCCCTACAATTTAAGTGTATATTAATTTTCTTGAATAAGTAATATCTTTACCTCTTATTGGAAGCAATTAAGTTAAATTGTATAAAACTGATTTAAACCTAGTTCTAATTACATGTTAGTTTTTTTCTCTGCTTATTATTTTGACAATTATAATATAATTTCTTAACCTAAGCCATTAGGTGTTTAAAGCTTCTCACAAATATATTTCATTAAGCGTGAGGATACAGTTGAAGGTAATTTAAGGTGTCAATTTATTGCTCTGTTAAAAGTGATGTATATTTATCCTAAGAATTATGACAAAATATAGCAAATTAGAATCTTTATAAAATGTTTGTTTGCAATAAAAATTAAAAGTTTTTGTAGTAATTTTAAGTAAAAGTGTAGCACAATGTTTACTTTTTAATAAATTAAATTTAAGTTTACTGTAATTTTTTTTTTAGAAAGATAGCTACTATTTAAAATTTATCTTTTCACTATTAAATTTTTTTACATTTCAGCAGTTTTTTCAAAAATGCAAAAAATTAAAAAGACACAAAGCGTGAGTTTTGTATGTATTCTTCATCTCCAAAAAATATTTATAAAAAAAATAGCTAAATTGTCACTTGGTTATTTGAGGTGGCAAAATTAAACCAAACCTCAATAAGTTTTTTCCTCTGTTTTTATAATGAAGAAAGAGAATAATAATTCTAAGTATTGAAATAACATTGCAATTTTTCATTGATGCAAGTCATATATTAATTTTTCTTGAACTGTATCTTTGATATTTAAGATTTGTATTATTTTAAATAGGGACCTCCGTTTTAAATGCAAAAGGACCAGACAATTTGAATCCTGGGTTCTAGGGACCCATAGTTTAAACGTGTAGTGAATCACTATTTTTTTTCTTAGGAATTCCTTGAATGTAGTTTCTTTCATAAAATATTTTGATTCAAAGTTTCTCTAGTTCTTCAGTATTTTAAATAGGCAATTCCATAATTCCTAAGTGGTAATTTAATCTTATATTTTTAGTGTTTTCTCAGAATTTATTGATTTAATTTTCTTTCTTAAATTATGTAGTTTTCAGATTAATGGTCATTTACAGATCATTCTGGGGCTGCTTTATCATCAGGTTTTACTTCTTTTTGAACAGCTTTGTTCTATTATATCTATTAATACTAAAACATCTTTATTGTAACATAATATATAAAACCAGATTTACAGATTTTTTGATAAATGAATTTAGAACTGTGATTTTTATTATGTGATTGAAGAATGGGACAACAATCTTTTCTTTATATACAGTGTTGTATATTATGAAAGATAAATGTTTGTATATTGGACTTCAAATATCAGCAATGTGTTTAAATACATGATTACGTTTTACATATTGATGCTTATTTTTCTGTTGTATCAATTATAATAGATAATGCATATTTTTAGTTCTGGGAAAGATGGAACTCAAAAGAAATATTATACACTAGAATGCCTGCTTTATTTTATAAAAAATGCATCTTTGTCTCATCCAAAGTATGTCGAACAAGCTGCTGTAAGTATATAATTGAGTATATTTAAAGATTAATTGAGAATTTTGTTTTTAAATTTTTCTAATAAGACATTATTATGATCATGCATTATCATTACAATTTAGGCTGAAAACATTCCTGCTGTCCGCCGTCCAGATCGTAAAGTAAGCTTTAAATTATTTTACTAACTATTTTTATACAATTGTATACATTCAGAATTCCCACGGGTCAGGGAAAACCTGGAATTGTCAGGCAATTTAAAATAAGCAAAATAAATCAGGGAAAATCACTAATTTTTGCTTTAACCTGGGAAAATCCTACGACAAAACCTGGAAAATGATTGATTGCAATCTGATAAGTTGATTTTTGTACATGCTGAAGCGCGTCGCCTACTGCGCATGTGCAAAATTATTGATCGCCCTCTACGTCTGACGTGGATGTAGTCAGAGCCAATGAGATTTACTCAACTTTCGTCACACTTTACGTATGACATATTTTACGAATGGGTATAGTGCATTTTCTCCTTTCCATTCTTCTTTGTCTCCCCTTCTCACATTATTAAAATGGCACGTGTGATCGTAAGTAGACATGGTACAACATAATTTTTTGTTTGTTTTTTCAACGGAGGCTTGTGAATTTTGTGTTTGGAGATTGTTTTTTTTCGCTGGTCTGGATTTGTTATATAAATTTTTTTTTCTATTATTACTTATTTGTTGTTTGAAAAATGTGCAAGAAAACTGAGTTTAATTCAGAATGGATGGATGATCGTTAAAATCCTGAATGGTCAAACTGGATTGAAGCAGTTCGTAACGATCCGTTTAAGGCACGTTGTCGTTTCTGCAACAAAACTTTCAATTTGAGTAATATGGGAAGACAGGCTATTATTAGTCACGAAAAAAGGGATAAGCATTAAAAGGCATTGGACAGTTCAAAATTATTCTCTGTTGTGGTCATATATGCTAATATAGCACTTGATAAAGAACGAAAGTCTAGTGCTGCTGCAAGTGATAATGCAGAAAAAGAGCTGCCAACTACATCAAAAATAATGGAATTCATTACAAGGGAAGAATCCTTAACTTCCGAAATTTTATGGATTTTTAAAGTTGTAATGACGTATTCGTCATACAATGCTTTTACAGATGCTGGACCATCATTTCAAGCTATGTTCCCCGATAGTGCTATAGCTAAAAGCATTAGCTTTGGAAGTAAGAAAATGGCGTACATTGTTTCACTTGGCTTAGCACCCTAATTGGACCTTCGCCTTTTGTTTTGTGCTTTGATGAAGCGGTTAACAGTGCTGCGCAAAGAGGCCAAATGGATATTATTATCCGCTATTGGCCTGAAAGTTCTAACTAGGTAAAAGTGAGGTATTTACAGGATATGCGCACACCTGGAAAGTCATGAAAAATCATGGATTTTGGTCATTATTTTTTAAAATGGAATCCCCCCCCCAATTTCATGGTGTTCTGAATATCTGAATTTGTAACAAAAACTCCACTCACAGTTAATTTTATTAAAATATAAAATGTTTTTATGGTGTTCTTTCAAAAAATGAAAGAAAGAACATCAATTTTAAAGCGAATTATCTTTTAAACTCTTGTGATTGCAAATTTTTTTTATTTATTTATTTTATCAATTTAAAATTCTAGCTGAAGCAAACCAGTCATTAGCAATATTTTTTTATTGCAAATTGAGGACAGAAAAATCACTAGTATTTCTTTTCTTTGGGGTGAACGAAATCTTTATGATGAACGAAGTATCTTTAGAATATAATTCTGCTGAAAAAAAAATTGCTTTTGCATTTTCGCCCCAGTTATTTTGCATCTTGCTTTACTCTATTTTTTAAATTTGAAATCTATAAATATGAAGATGCAGAGTATAAAAGTTTTGGTTATACCTATCATTTAAATTAACGTTATTATAATGCTTTTTTAAATTTATCGTTGAGTTATTATCAAAGAAAATAGTAACTTTGTTAAGTCATGAAAAGTTCTTGGAATTAGTCATGAATTTGAAAATCTAAAATGTAGCAGATACCCTGTATTTAGATANTTTTAAAAATATAATAGGTAATGCCACAGAAAGTATATTTAGATTATAATAAAATAATAAAATTCTAGTTTTTAATATTCTATTTAAAAAATTAGCAGTTTTCAAAGAATAATAAAAACTGTTTTTTTCCTCTCAAAAAATACGGTTAATGTTTTATGAATTTTTTTCCTTTCTCTCCTGATTTTTTTCAAAGTTTTGAGTTAAAAGCACATTTTTTACCAACTCTGCATCTATTCATTATTAATCAATTGTAACATTACATTTAATTAACGGTATACAGTAAAGGTCCTGTAACTAATTAAGTGTAAGAGGCCAAACAGCGGTATACAATAAAGGTCCTGTAACTAATTTAGTGTAAGAGGCCAAACAGCGGTTTTATTTTTCGGGCCTGTATAAGTGAGGAGTTATTCCGCCTCTTCCTGAAATGCCTCAAAACAAACGATAAAGGACCCTATTGTACTTGCCTTTTGCCGTTATCCTACCTAGAATGCCAGCTTACGGCCTTACGTTTGCCGTGAGGTGTGTGCTTACTGGGAAGTTTTGGAGACATCTTTTTGATTAGTTAAAAGAGGAAAAATGATTTTCTTTATTTAATCTAGCGACTTGCAGCTTGCATATAATTCATGGTGCATTTCAGAGAGGCAACAAATTTTCTAACTGGAAATTGAATATTTTATTTCAATCTGTACAAATTGTTTTAAGACAGTCCAGCTAGATATGCAGACTTCATAACTTTGACAAATTCAAATGTTTTTCCATTAATATTTTGTCAAATAAGATGGATTGAAAATGTTTCTGTGACAGAAAGAGCATTAGAAGTTTTTCCATATGTTTTGAAACATTTTGAAAAATGCAGAAAAAATGTGCCCAAAACTGTAACTGTTGCAAATATTGAAGATGCTATCAGATGCTCATTTTAGCTAAGATAGCATTTTTCATTTCAGTCGCTGCTATCTTTTTTAAGGTCATTCCAAAGACCTGTGCCAATGGTACCATTTTTATTTGGTGCTTTCTCAGATATATTTAGACAGTTAATGTCTAGATTTATTAAACAAGAAGTGTTATGAAGAGCCGAAACACCTCTTCTACTTCTAGAGTTAGAAGCGGATAATGTTACTACACACAAAAGAGGCAGTGAGCTAGATCTTGATATTGCTACGAGGAACTTTCTAGTTAAAAGTGGGGTGTCTGAAGCAGAAAAAATAAATTTCTTTAAATAATGCAAAAAAAATTTGTGAACTTCTTGTGTTAACTTCTAAAATTATTGAAAAGTCACCTGTATATTTTGCTATAGTTAAAGCTGTGTCTTGCTTAGATCCTCTTTTGTTATATTCAGATGCAACTTTTACATCAAAGTAATATTTTACCTGTACTGGCTGCTGATCGTACAAAGAAGCAATTTTTTTGTTACAAATGAGTGGAAAACTACTTTTGTTTCATACTCTTAACAAAGATGCACCTTTGGATGTTGTTTTTTTCCAGTTACCTAGATAAAAAAGGCAACTTTAAAGATTTGTTCCAAGTAATAAAAATTGTGATGACTCTTTCACTTGGAAATGCTTCGTCTGAGTCCGGATTCTCAATCAGCAAAGATATGTTGATTGAGAATTTGCGTGAAAAATCTCAATCAATTCGCGTTTTGCTTCGTTCAACATATGATGCCATAAAATCTTCTGGGGACCAGTATCAGTCAATATAACACCAGATATGCTTCAGCATGTGAAAATTTCTCGAACACGATACCACATGGCACTTGACGAGATAAAGAAAGCAAGAAGAAAAGGGTAAAAGAGCTGAATACCATAAAAACTATTATCTAAATGTGTAAATAGATGATTCATTATATTTTCAAACTTTATTGTGTATTACTTTGTTTTCAGTTTTCATTTCATATTTAAAAAGTTATTTATGTGTGTATAAAGCTGAGAAATTTGAAATTGGTAAGTAAAAACTTTAAATAATATTTTGCTTGTATTTGTAACAGACAAGACTGTTTCTTCAATGAAACACTAAATTTTCGAGTTTGTCTTTTCAAATTATTCTTTATTTTGACTTGATGCCCTTTCTGCTGTATGTTGTTCAGTTAACAATTGTAAAAGCTAAAGAAAATTCTCTTTATTAGTTATGTATCCAATAGCATTAAGAAATATTTTACTCAACTCTTATATTATTAGTCACTTGAAGACTCGTTATTTTTCATATATATATATTCGGATAATTAAAAGTTGTTTATTTTTATTATAGTTGCCATATGTAATTAAAATGTGATCTGGAATTTTATTGAAATGTTTCTGGAAAAGTCAGGGAAATTTCATTTCTGGAATTGAGTGGGAACCCTGACATTGTATATTTTATTCCTTTACCATTTTTTTTTATATATATATATGTGTTAAAAATAATGAGGCAAAAAGAATCTGCTTATGAGACATTTTTTTCTAGAAATTATTGGCATATCTAAAGGGAGATTCTAGTACTATGTCCAGTAGCATTGATAAAAATGGGCCCATTAAAGACATTACTATAGGTAAAGTAGTAGCAAAACATTTTTCTGAAATATCGAGCATTTCTTTGTTTGTATATTTTACTTACCAAAAATTATTATAATTTATAAAATGTATGTTTGCTTCCGTTTCTATATTTCATATCTTTATCTTTGAAAACTTATTATTTTCTTTTTGGTACTTTTGTGTTAGCTGGAAATTCAATATATGTTATGTACATATATATTTTTAATTCTAGAACACTTTAATTCCAATTTTCATTAGAAGCTAAATTTAAATATTTTAATAAATAAAAAAGAAAACTAATTAGTAAGGGAATTTATTTCAATTCAGATTTCAATATATAATGGCATTTAGAAATAATTAACAAGAGAAAATTATTATTTTCACTCAAAATGGCTATTATTCAGGACTATAACTTTATAAAGAACTTTTTTTAATAAATGTTTTATTAATATTTTATTTATATATATTTCAATTTTTATTATAGTTTAATTTGTAATTTTGAAAACCTATTGAGTAATTTTGAGTTTCAATTATTATTTATTTCTAATCTATGTCTAAGAAATTTTAAAGCCTGAAAAATATCATCTAAACCTTAAAATTTTGATTCTATTTTTATATTTTGCAGAAAAGCTTATTAAATTTAAATTATTTAATCAAGATGGAAAAAAAATACAAAATAAAATTTTGTTAGGATTTTCTCTAGATTTTTAAACTATATGTATCTTATTAATTTCAAAGTGTTTTTCCTTAACATTGTTTTTTGTTTATGGCATCAGTCGTAAATTTTTCAAGAAATTATTTATTTATTTTTTTTTATTTGAAATTTTTAAATAATTAACCTTGAGTACAATATTATATCATATTTTTAATTTTTTATTACAGTTTATGATAAAGAAGCTGAAATTGAAACAAAGTGAGTATTTCATATTTGGATATAATTTCATTATATTTTGAACAATTTATAGCAGAAGCTTTAATTATATTCATCTAAAATATAAAGGACTGGGATGATAAAAAGAAATAAAAATTCATCTTTTAAGTTTTACATCAAAATGCACCTTATATTCATTTTGTTATTTTTCTATAAGAAAATGTCTTTAAAAAAAACATAAACAATTTATAATTATATTATAAAATATAATTGTTAAAAAAAAACAATTATATTTTGAACACTTTATAGCAGAAGCTTTAATTATATTCATCTAAAATATAAAGGACTGGGATGATAAAAAGAAATAAAAATTCATCTTTTAAATTTTACATCAAAATGCACCTTATATTGATTTTATTATTTTTCTATAAGAAAATGTCTTTAAAAAAAACGTGTGCATAGAGTTTTTTTCCGCTCACAAACATAACAAAAACATATTCTGTTTTGTATTCCAAGAATTTTATAATGCCTAAATTTTGCAATAAAATAATCATTTTTTAATACAGATATTTTTTCTTTTAATTGAAAAAATTAATCATAAAATTATTATTCATTGCATTTTACAATAATGTACTCTTACTAACATTTTATTTTGTGTTTTTCAGTGAACTCAGAGCTAAATTAGGCCTTATTAAATCTGAAGAAACTAATAATTCTTCTAGTAAGTTTTATGAATTTTTGGAAACATTTTTTCAATCTTTACTATGCCTTTTCGATAGAAAATTTAAAAAAATAATAATTTAAAGATAAAAAAAACTAATTTGTAGTTTTTTCTGCCTGCAAATAATTTAATATTTATATTTTTAGCACCTGTGGATTTTGATGTCATTAAAGCTAAATATGTTGTCTATTTGTTTTTTAATTTTGCATTAACGTGTACGTCATTGATATTCTGATCTGATTTTTAACTTCTTTTTTTTTTACAGTCAACTAAAAGCTGAATTAGACCTAAAACCTTTAAATACTGCCGATGATATTCCAGCTAAGATTTGTTTAACTGTTCCTTTTTATTTCATCCATAAAATTGAAATTTTATTTTCGGCACTGTTGTAAATTTAGGAGAATGTTTGTCGTTATTGATTATTTTTTTATTTAATAACATGGAAGTGACTAATATCTGATTAAAATCTTCATTCGCTTTAAAAATACATAAAAAGCGAAGAAAAACAGTACAAATTTCAAGCTCTTCAAAAGTTTTTAAAATGTCCAAAGAAAAGATATGTTATCGATAGGTTTATCTGAATAGACTGAATACTGATTTTCAAGAGTTACTTTATGTTATCACCTCATTTAATTCCAATATTCAATCTACTTTAGACATGGAAATTAATTTAATTTACCTTTTTTAGATGCTCTTGTATCTGAATATTTTGATCCTTTTTTCACCTTTGTTTTTATATATATATTTTTTCTTAAGGGTTTTATTTTTTTATATGTGTGTTAAAAATAATGAGGTAACAAGCAATGTGCTTATGAGACATTTCTTTTTTTCTAGAAATTATTGACATATCCAAAGGGAGATTCTAGTGCAGTGGCCAGTGGCATTGATAAAAATGGGTCCTTTGAAGGCAAAGGCATTATAATGATATGGAAGTTGATTATTTGTGTTTAAAGAACGTTAACGCATGTACACCAGATGGTTTAAATCCTGCAATCTTGATATATATGGTTCATAGTACACAATTAAATTTTATCTAGAAATTCAAAAATGTTGGAATAAACTTTAAATTAGTGTGTGTTCACAGAATGATGGAATGAACACTTGCAGTTTATCCAACTTCAATCATTTGTATGGGTAGCATATTACCCAAAATGTTTTAGCATCATCTGTCACATTATGATAAGGATTATTAAAAATCCTTAATATTGTTTTTTTTATACTGAGGATGGTTTTGCTCCAGAAAAAATCCAGACTTTTCCATAACCTTGATCCAGAAATCTAAGGTCTAGAAGTTACAAGAAACCATTGATCACGTTTATGTACAAAAAATTCTTCTATATTTTATTTAAAAATATTACAACTAGACTTTGTACTTGGCATCTCTTTCATTTGTAAATATTTTTTGTTAGAATAATAAATGTGATAAAAGATAAAAGTAAACTTATAAATAATTATTCATTTAAATTATGCTGTATATAATTTATTTAGAATTTCATTTTATGAATATATCAATGATTTAAATTTATAAAGACATTAATTTTTTGAAATGCGTCACTAATGATTTTATGTAAGAAAATTTCAAGATTTTGGAATTTTCAGGATCTCACAATTACTCCTGTTTATACTGAATTCTTATTATTTGAATTAGACGTAATATATTGCTATTATTTTAAATATTTGTCAATAAAAATTCAATATTTTTAAATGTTCATCAAAAAATTTAATATTTTAGATATTTGCTTTTAGTTAAAAAATATAATATATCAAATATTTGTCATTAAAAAAAATTAATATTTTAGTTTTTTTTTTTTTAAATATTTGTTTAAAACAAAAATTACAGCAAATAGCTTATAACGTTATTTTATTAATAACATAATTTTAACAAATGAATGTATTACAAAAAATTAATAAACACTGAATAAATGAATCCTTGAGATAATATTAAAATAATAAACACTTAATAAAATGAATCATTAAAAAATAAATTAAGCTTGAGAATTTCGAAATAAAGGAACAAAAAAATAATATAGTCATTGTAAAGATTAATATAGTGTGAGAATTTCAACACAAAAGAATGCATCAACAAAAATTTAAAACGAATGAATAAATAACGAAAAAACACTGAATAAATTAATCATTGAAAAATTAATTTAACATATACATAAACATTTAAAGTAAAAGCGTAAAGTTCAGGTCCAGATTAGTTGATTGAAATGAGAAATTTACAATCACCTTTTCCCCGTTATACTTAATAGTTTGAGATAAACTATTACATGCTTCAAAAGTATAATTTGTATGGAGTCTAAAAGATTCGGGTTGATTTTGAGTTTTGGGATGATGCAGACTTTCAGTTTCAGAACAACTTTCAGCTTCGGGTTGATGCAAATTTTCATTGTCAGCTGTTGAACCTTCATTGATGAATGAATTTTCAGATTGAGACAGACTTTTAGTGTCAGCCGTTGAACTGTTGTCAATGAAAGGAATTCCGAATTGATGTAGAATTTCGGGTCGCTGCATAATTTCTGATACTCTGGGTGAATTTACACTCAGATCGAGATGTGCGGCGAAAATACAATGTGCAGACATGATAAAGGACTCTGTTAGAATGAAGCACCGGAAGTTGATCAAAGTTAGGAATGAGCTAAAAAATGAAAAGAAGCAGCTTATATAGCTAAGTGATAACCTTAAAACAATGTCACGGAGTGCAGAATCCAAGTCTTGTGAAATGTTTTGAAAATTTCCGAAACTTTGACTTTTTTAACTGACTGAACTGGAAATCCCAAATTCAATATCGCTCTAACAGGGCTAAAAAAAACTCAGAAATTTTACCTGTCCCCGAGGACTGTTTGTCCAACTTTGAAGCTAACCTGTATTTTTAAATAAATAAAAATATAATATTCTCTTATTACAAACATTTATATAAATTGTGCAATGAATTAGTAGTTACTGGGATTACATTATACAGTAATAAAAGAAATACTAGTTTACTAATAGTAACCTAGTATTTCTGGCTTGAAATAATTTATTTCTTTTATGAAATAATTTAAATGACAAAGGTCAAGTTATCTGTTTATCTTTTCATTTTACAATCTTTTTTTGATATAAAAATCATTTATTGTTGAAGTAAATAAGAGTTTTTGTATTTAAATATTTTTTTCCCTTCCTATTTCTAATATTGTCATTTTTATTTTTCCTATATGCATTTTAGATATCTCTGAAATGTATGAGCTTGGATATAAGTCAGACGTTCATGTAAAACTTTGCGACATCCCTTAGATATTCGAATTTCCTTGTCAGTTAGCTTACAAATTATTGTGTGTAACATTTCATTAATCGGCAAGCATGCCCAAAATTAAAAAACGTATCCATTCTAAAGTTTGCATGAAAATTAATGCATCATTGAATGATACTGATGTAACTAGGCTGTCCGAGTATTCAAAATCTGTCTGTGAATGTCAGTCGCCAGCAACACCACTTGAAATAAATAATAAATCTATATGTGTACTATCTTTGTTTAATTCTAATGTAACTGTTTTGATCGAAATAGGTTAATCCTCAATAAATTCAACTTGAATTAACACCAATCAAGAAGATCACCCATCGAATTTAAAAAATGATTTGGCAATATCGGCTATTGCTGATAACAAGCCTCAATCTACAATCATTAATTTGTTAAAAGTTTTAAAGAAATATCCTTGTGTTTCAGACTTGCCTTTAGATGCCCGCTCACTGCTTCAAAAACCTCGATGTGTAAAATGGAAAATATATCTAATGGTGTGTACCATCATTTTGGAATTGAAGTAGGAATTAAGTTTATTTTATCTGAGATAGACTCTAAAAATTTATTAGATCTTAATCTAAAACTACTTGTAAATAGTGATAGTTTGCCTTTAGCGAATAGTTCAGGTAGTCAGTTATGGCCGATTTTGGGATCATTAAGTTACAACTTGAACTCAAGGTGCATTCAAGTTATTGCACAGGAGCCCCATAGGTATATTCCATTCAAATCAGAAACCAGAAAATCCAAATCTGTTTTTAAACAAGTTTAACAAAGAAATGAACAAATTATTTAAGAATGGTATCGTGGATAATGGGAAGCATTATAAAATGCATCTGAAGGGAATGATTTTTGATGCCTCTGTCCGAGCATTTATATTGTGCATTAAAAGTCATTCGGGTTATTCCAGTTGCAACAGATGTTTTCAGGAAGGATTATATTTTAAAAAGAGAGTTTGTTTTCCTCAAGTAGATTTTGTTGAAAGACTGATACAGATTTCAGAAACAGACTTGCAGTTGATAACCATTATAAATGTGACCCTGAATGGTTGAAAATTGTGGCCCTGTATCTCAAGTCCCATTTGAATACATACATCTTGTTTGCTTAGGGGTTATGAAAAAGCTCATAAAATTATGGCTAAAATGTGATGTTAAATATTGACTGTTAAACAGTCTGTCAGAGGCAATCTTTGTTAAACTTTTCGGTTTTACTTCAAGCATTAGTAATGATTTTGTTAGAAGACCAAGGACGTTAAGAGATTTCGAATGCTGGAAAGCTACAGAATTCAGACAATTTTTGCTTTTCCTTAGGTCAATAGTTTTAAAAGGCAGCTTACGAAATGATCTGTACATGTACTTTTTACTATTACATTGTTCAATAAAGGTTTTTATAACTAATTCTAATATTGCCATGATGAATTTTGCTCATTCTTGGCTGCTATGTTTTGTTAAAGGTTTTCCATTTTTATACAGAAAAGAACATGTCTCACAATATTCATTGCTTACTCCATCTTTCTAAAGATGCATTAATTCCATCTCCATCTTTTTAAAGATGTAAAAAATTTTAACTTAGAATTTTGTTTTCATTTTTTATAATACTATTGTTATTTCTTTATTCATGTGTATATCTAAAATGTGTAAATGTTTAAAAGTATGTTTAATACTGCATTATATGGATAATGACCAAGTGTATCAAAACAATGTTTCCATGCTGACATGATTGCTTGAATCTAATGGATTATTGTATATATAAAGCTTTTAATTTTAAGAAATCATGAACTTAGAATTTCTTTATTTTAATTTTTTTTTTGATATTGTAATTGCTTTATTCATGTATATATCTGAAATATGTAAATGTTCAAAAGTATTTTGAATTATATGGATAATGCCAAACAATTTTGAAATTGTTAAGTTTCTATTGACTGTTGAGGTTGCAGTTGTGCCAGTGACCTGGTTGTCAACAAAAGGAAGTGTGTGGCCTCCTTTAAAAGCGTATGAAGTTGGGAAACTTGTTGTGAAGCTAACTAAGGCTTCTCCAGATTGGATTCGCCATGAAGCAGAACTTTTGGGTGAATATGTTAATAACTTATTTCTAAAAGTAATTATTATTTTTTTGTCCAAATGCAATTTCAACTGGTATGTATATACCAGTTAAGACGCAATGTTTACACGTGATTAAATAGGATGTGATGAACTATGTATAATTTTTGTTATTTAATTAATGTGTTCTTCTCAGGTACGACCTCAGAATGCTGTATATTTCACTAATTTATTATTTACCTCCTTACTCTTTTCTTACTTTTTTTTTCCTTTGGTTTTTTCCTGTGTTACCCTGAGTGTTCAATATTGTAAGTTTTTTAACTCAGAATTTTACAGCGAATCACTGGATCTAGCCCAAATCTAGTGATGCAGATCTAGATGTAAAGTTTGAATACACATTCATTCAATCTGATACAGTTGTTCTTAACCAACTTTGGAATGTTAAAGCCCATTCATATTACCTAAACCTATTCCCAGACCCAATACTAGACACTGTTAAAACTCTCATTTCTAAACAAAATAATTTTGAAGTTAAAAATAGCACATTTTACAAATACACAGCAAAATTTTCATTTATTTCATATGTTTACTAATTTGATTAAATAAATCAAAATGACGCACGCATACATACATACACGCATATTTAAAAACAGGTATTAAATTGAAAAACTTTTAGTCTGGAAATTTTTCCGAAATAAAAATTTTAACAATCCTATCATTTTTTTAACATAACGTTTGTGGTGTGGCAAAATAGAAAAGGGAGAAAGTAAAGGGGGTGACTAACATTAAGTCAACTTAGGATTAAATGCAATTTAGAAAGTAATTATGTAAAGGCCGAAAAGGATGATAGTGGGGTACATTACGATTGTATGATGCAATGGTTCAGGTAAGTGCAACCGAGGAACATGCTGAAAAAAAGGAAGAAAGAGAAAACAACTTACATAATAAAGTAACTCACCAGACCCATAGTAAAGGATACTATAAGATTATTTTATTCAAAATTTAACATATTTTGCACTATCAACACATTATCAAACAGGCCAACCCAAAAAAAACTACTCGGCCTAAGCTGAGAAACAAACAAACACTATTGAGAAAAAACCACAACTGCCTTCTTCTTCATTATGAAGATAGGCAAGAAAAAACTCGCCAAAAGAAAATTAAACTTTTACGAATATCGCATTGGTTGGATGAAGAAGGATCAGAGGGGCAAATCACAGAGCTGCAAATAGTGGCCAACTGGCGAAGTTAATTGTTAAGCTCCATGCCAAACATGAAGCAGGGTTGTTAAAAATGGTGACACACCTGGAAAAGAATTTTGTGGAATGTTCTGGAACCTTCTTGGCGCCATCATAAGATCAAAAGGGGCGCTTAGCATTTGATGCAAGCCGAAACGTGGGAAAACGAACTTTGAGGTCACTCCTTCTCAATCGAACAGAGGGGTTTGCTGACTGGACATGCATCTTGCTGTCAGCGAAGTAACAAAAGGAGGAATCTTCTTTTAAAGAAAGAACATAAATGCAGAGAAAGATTACTTTCTCAAGGTTACAAAATAAATTGAGGCTTAAAACTTAAATATTACATGAAATTATTGCAAGGAATTATTGAATACTGATAAATAAATAACATTAATTACAAGTGTAAAAAGAAGAAATTAAAAAACATACAATGAAACGTTTATGACAAATTTAACAGTTACAATTATTTAAGCTGTTTATTACATTATTAACAAATTAACAATTAACAAATGATTATTAAATTAGATGAATGATGATTAAATAAATTAGATGATTAGATAATGAAATTAGATAATTAAATTAAAATTAACAAATAATTTTAATTAATATGTAGTCTACCATACTACAACGTTAATTAAATCATATTTTTCTAGATAAAAGGAAAAAATCTATGGAGAGTTTTTTTCTTTTTGGTCAATAAAAAAATAAAAACTTTCCAAGCCAAAATATTGTGGGATTTTTTTTCCCTATAAATTTCGTGATTTTTTTAAAGCAGAATGCAAAAATTATGCATAACAAAAGATTTTTCGTTTTCAATTATTATTTAATAAAAAGTTGGTGTAAGTTGTGATGATAATGTTATATATTTATAAAGAAAAATTAAAATTAAGTTTTATGCTACTAGCTTATTGTTAATTAATATAGAGTTACTTATGTGAAACATTTGTCATAATTTTAAGTGCTATATTTTGATCTCAAGGCTATTGTAGGTTGTTTTTTCTAGTTTAAATAAATTTAATTTTTCCTTCTTAAAGTTTCTCTCTCGCTAACATTTTCAAATGTATTACATTTTTGCAGAAACAGACGAAGATGAACGGAAGGACCTCTCTAAAGCTGAAGAAAGATCGGATTTGGAATCCGATGCTGAGAAAGGAAAAGGCGTGAAATCACTAAAAAATTTAATATTGGATCATCATCAGATTAAGATGTGCCTCCATTGCTAAGCAATTCACTTACATTTTCCAAATCTACAGGTATCTACTGTTCCTGTAGATTTCTTTCTTGAAAGTCGGCCCAAGGAGCTACAGTTGTCAGAAAGCAGTGTAGTTATTGCTGTTAACGATGAGACGCCGGATCTTATATTTCATAACATACCTGCTGGTAAATTAATGTACCTTATTGGCTCAAATTGCTTATAGCTGTATTAATATTAAGACTTATACTACTTGTTATTTTTCTAGAGGATGATACATCTCCTATTCTGTGTGAGGATTTATAAGGATCATCCACATTCACCACTGGTAAGTTGATAATTAATTGTTTTATATCGGGGACTTGTAATACATTCACCATTGATTTTTGGTATATTTTCTTAGACAATCAGGTTCTTATGAAGCAAATGATGCTTATGGACGAAAATATGAAGCTACCGAATCAGCAAACATTTTTTATGTTTAGGCTTACAAAGATGACCTATGACCCGTAGGCCAAAATTTATAACTTGGTCCCCTGAAAAGTTTTAAATACATTAATGGAAATATATATAAAAGCTAAACTATTTAAGAAAAAATATGAAAATTAAGATAACCTTTTTTTTCAACATTGGGAAAAAATACTGGTATATTAGAATGGGCATTTTTCATTCAATATGTTGCAAATTCGTTATAAAGAATTAAAAAAATAATAATAATAAGCTTACTTGTAAAGCTAACTATGGTAGTAATAGGCATCCTGTTCAACTTGTATGTAAATCAAATGAAAAGTTTGGAGAAAGAAACATTAAAATTCTAATGAGGCAGGTAGTTTTAAATTTCCTATTTTTTACTAGTATAAGATTTTGACAAATGTGTGGAAACTCTTGTATGGGAAATAAAATTTTTTTTTTGCAAAAAATAAAAAGTTAAAATAAAAGTTTGAAAATTAAAAATAAATTGGTTATTTTTAACTTTCCCATTAGATAAAAGCTTACAATATTTAACAATTACAAAAAAATTCTGCATAATGAGCTGCTTCATATTGTAAGTAACATTATAAAAATGATAAATGAAATCAGTGACAAATAACATCAAAAAAATTTAACATGATGCTTGAAGTGAAAAAGAAAAGGAAGTAGAATGCTAGAATATTTTTTATTTTAGAAACAGTCAACAGTAATAAAAAGTGTAATATGTAATAAATTTGTTTTTAAAAAATATTGTGTAATGATTTTTAAAAATATTGTGTTGTACTTTTCATGGAAAAAAAATTATATATTGAATCTGAAATTCATACTTATTGCAAAAAACTATACACAATTTTACTAATACTTGTTTTAAATAAAATAAAAAAAACATTATTTAAAAACATAGTAATAAGAGAAATTAACTAAGTGTAAAATGGCAAGCACTATGTGGTCTCAAAATGTCAAGGAAATAAATAAAGTCAGTCCATTTCTTCTGATTGGTTTAAAAAGATTTTACCTTAAATAATACTGATTAACTTGTAGATTGAAATATTGTTTATGTTTATGGTAGATTAGAACATTAGTCTTAAGGTATTCAGTTATTATTTCACCATCTTGTTTGTTCTATAACGAGGTAAATATGATATTAAGTGTATGAGTGTCTAACAATAGAAGTAATTTAAATAACGAATAAGTCTTTTTTTTTTTTTTTGCTTTTGCGATGAAGCTTATTGTTGCAAAAAAATAAAGTTTGTAAGGACCTCTGTGTTTTGTCTGGATATTAAGGTTGTACTATAAATGATTTCCACTCTGTATTATTTGAAAGGGGGATTTCCCACAATCGCCTCCTGAGGTAAATTTTTCCTTTTATCTAATTTTTATTATTAATTTATTTATTTTTTAATTTTACCTTTAATCTAAAGATACAAAAGTACTCTTGACATCTCTTTTATCTACTCTAGAGCTCTTAATTTGCTTGTAAAACTGGTGATATTTAAAAAGAAAAGCACTTTATTCTAGTATTTATTTCTCAGAGACTTTGTGTTCCTTCAAGGCTGCGCACAGAGACAGATTAAAAAAAGAAAAGAAAAGATCCTCGGATATTAAAAAAATATATTAAAATACATTTCACTTCTTGAAAGGAATTCCAACAGGAGCTCTCGAAAGTTCAATTGTCCTTTTCTTACCACCTTTGAGTACAGCCTTTTTTCATATTTCAGCATTCATTGAATGTGATAGTAAATTTTAAAAGTAATTTTTTTTCCTTCTAGCTAATGCCGTGACACAGCATAATTCTGAAGAAGAATTAAATTTTATTCTTCCCGTATCTTCAATGGAAGATATTGATCAAGTAGAAAAGGAGTTAACAGATTCCAAGACTCAAGAAATTTTAATAGTAAATTTGTGTTGTTTTAAGTGTTTCCACTAATTTGAATATATTTGTTAGATCAAAAGACAAGTAGATATACTTGTGGCGTTGGAACCGTGGATGCCACCGTAAAATGAACTCTGATGAAACTTTTAAGCAATTCTGTTGCAGAAAATTTCAGCTAATTTCGTGTCGACGGAAAAAGAAATTTTTCCCTTTTAAAACTGTCTGCAATAGTCTTCAGTAAGATTCAAACTTAAATTCTGTTTTTATCAAGTGGGATTTATAACGCATGATGATATCCCAATCCTAATTTAACAAACCATTAATCAATTACTTAATAATAATTTCATTCTTGGATAATAATTTTATCCCTGAACAATAACCTAAACCGTGGATTATAAACTAACTTTATGTTCTCTACTGCACATTTAATATTTCTTTTTAAATCTCTTCAAAATTACTTTCTCAACATTTTATTACTATATTTATTAATGTCTGGTAGTTCGGTTATTCAGCTGCGCTGAACATGCATTTATAATATGTTAAACTTCAAAAAAAATAATATTGTTTTCTAAGCATAAACTAATTTATTCTGTGAATTATTAAAAAAAAATTATAAAATAAATGACGAGAAGAAAAGAATTATAAAATTAAGAAGAAAAAAATAATTAGCTGTCAATTTTTACTATTTGTTTTCTTGAGAAAAAATTGTATTCCTTAAGTAAAATTTTTTATGAGTCAGTGTTTAACAATAATTGCAAAAGCATATAAGCTATCACAGTCAAATAATGTGCCCTTATTTACAATGCATCAATTCACAAAAATTTGTTTAATTATTTTGTTCATTGTCTGTCTCCAGGCATTTGTAGAAGAAAAAAATTTAAATTTGAAAAATAATTATCTAATATATATTAGCATGGTAGGTAATAAAATGTGATAAAATCTATCTTCGTTTTCTAACATAACAGGGTGCCTAGCATTTTTAAAAAGTGCTTACAGGTGCTTATTTTTGATTTTCATATTTTAAAATCCTTTTAAGGTGTTCCACTAATTGTTGGTTTGTAAAAAGTGCTTACTTTTCTATCTTCTAAAAAGAGATTTTTTTAGAGTGCCGATTGGTGTCAGAAATTATAAAAAGAAGAAAAAAACACGATTTTCGTTGCAATATTTATCCGAAACTAGTTTAAGTTTTTAAAAATGTGTTTGTATTTTTTTGGAAAGTGATAAACAATATTTCTTGAGTGCTCATTTTTTGTTGAAAAATTTGACTATGCATGCTCTTTAAATATTATTACTGTGTCCTTAAATGATAAATTATGCTTGGGTAAGTTTAAGAATCAAAAATATGGATAAAGGTTACAACAAAAATGTTTGGAACTAATATCACAATAAATTAACCACTGGTCTTCTAATTTTCACTGGCACAAATTTTAGAATTTTTTTTTCTTAGCATAAATTAAAAGGATTTTTATGCTCTTTCTGGTAGACTTCTCCATAATTCCTACTATTTTTATCAATCAAATTAGCTTTAGCTTATTGCTTTTAACCAGATTATAAAAATTATTAATGTGCACTTTATAGTGGCAAAATAGTGCATATCATTCTGTATGCAATTAAAAAGTTAAAATTTATTGAGAGTAAATGCTATTTTAAGAAGTCACATTTTACTTTTTTACAAATTTTTTACTTTCACTTATTTCTGTAAACAAACTAAACTACAGAAACAAAATTTAAAATTTTAACTAATTTTATGAAAGAAAATTTTCTAATGGAAAATGGAGGGGTAAAATAAATTCTGTTAAAGAAAGAATAGGTATTTTTCCTGAATATCATTAATAAATATTTAATTTCGATCATTTCTTAAACTTATGCTATGCAATTGCTCTGTTTTTAGGTGCTGTGAGGAGAAATCCTTCGATCCAGGACAAAGTAACGCCATAAAATTGAAAAAGCTATAAAAAAAAACTGGTTGCAGCATGCAAAAGCAAGAAATGTTTCTTCATTAGAAAATTTTAAATTGTAAATTTACTTTTTTGCAAATAAACTAATCTAGATTTATACCCTTATTTATTTAACATCCTTTTCAATAAGCGTGAAAATGTTAAAAAAAATTCAGCTTCAAAAATGTTCCTGTTTTTCTAATTTAAATTAAAACTCATAATAATAATGAAACATTTCTTTAAGTTAATTAAACTTTTTTTTTAATTTTAGAAAATGAATCATTGATGTCTTGCAAATTTTTTTCATAATTGAGAAAATTCAGAATCTTGAAATATTTTCATATTATTCCTTCAACTATTCATTTTTCAAATACAACCAGTTCTTTTCTTCCAGTAAAAATTTATATGCCTTAATTGTAATTACGTTTCTAATTTAAAACACTCATTCTGAACATTACAGTCACAGTGGAAAAAAATTAATTTTAATAAAACTTTCATAAATTTAGTATTTTATTAAATTTACTGTTTTGACAAATTTCTTAAGCTAACAATCAACGCAAAAAATAATTTAAAGCATGCAAATATTTCAAATTAGAATTCTGAAACAATTTGTCAAATAAAGTGAATCAGGTATTATGAGTACATATTTTACATATATCCTAGCATTTTGCAGTTAATATTCTCAAAACTTACATGATATACAATCTAAATATATTCATAATACAAGATAAATTAATTTAATAAGAGATACTCAATTAAAAATTTGTGTCGTTTAATAATTAATAATACAAATTTAGTAAAGAAGCTTTTTTTAAAGACTTTAGTAAACAAAAATGAAATATATCTCTCAGACATTCAGGGTTGTCTCTGAGATATCTAAAAGAATATCCTTGGGATACCCAGAAACTAAATGTAACAGATATCTGAACGATGTTGGAGAGATATCAATGTTTAACTTAGGATATCCCTTGGATAACTGTGGTAGGTCAAAGATATCTATCAGATGTCTCTTGGATATGAAGTAGACATCAATATCCAAATATCTGCTAGACGTCACACAGATGCGACCCCTGGATATTTCATGGATATTCAGATGTCTCGGGGATCTCTGATGGTTATGGCAATATCCTTTGATGGATATGGCGATATTTTTTATCCGAGAGATATCTCAAAGATGTGTCGTGGATATTTGTGGCTGTGTAGGTATCTTATGACTCCAACGAGTGTTACGATCGTGCTTTTGTATTAAAATTGTTGAATGGTTATTTGTTTTCTATTTTATCAATATATGTACATATCAAATTTCATTAAAATCGCTCCAGTAGTTCTAGAGATAATCGACCAAATCTGCAAATTCCCTTAATTTCTTACACCGGCTTATTTAAATGAAAACGCATTTTACAGTTCCAACTTTTTCTCACGTAATTTTTTTTCCAATAAAAGTGTGTTTCTAGGAAGTTCAAATCAATAATTTTGATGACATAATGCTCAGATTTATTTTAACGCAATTCTAAATAAAAAAAAATTTTCGATTATCGATGCATTTTGTACTGTATGGTGCTATCTACAACACATTGCAAGCTTAGAAACTACTCTGTGATAAAGAAAGGTTATTGTTGCAGTCACTGCTATTGCGGAAAATTTTCAGGCTTCGCACTTCTCATAACGCTAAAGTTATTCATTAATAAAAATTTGAAATTTCGCGCACATTGAAAGAATGCATTAAAGAAAATTCTGATATGAAAATGTTATTAGTATATCGATTGGCTTTTGAATGATTTAATGATAAATTTAATTTTTCAATATTTTACCTCATAATAGTTTGGTTTTGCAAAAAAATTTAGAAGTATATCTTTTTGATCTGAAGATATCATGACCCGTTTTGTTCAACCTCGAAATGGTTTTGCTCATAAAATTGTAGAATTCATTTTTCTAATTGCTATATAGTCTATTTTTAAGGAAAAAAAATGTATTTAAATTAGGAGGCTCAATGTTAATATGTATGTAAATAAGTATAAAGGAACTTAAAAATTGAGTTTTTTTTTTTTTTTAAGATTTTTTTAAAGTGAATATCTAACCAAATGCTAATTTCTTCATTTGAGAAAAAGAGTTAGAAAATCGATTTAAAATGTAAAATTCAAACTGCGTTAAAATTTTTAATAATTTTCAAAATTTCCATCCAGGAAACGAAAAATCAACTTACATTTCGAAAATTTTAATGCATTACATTTGAAATAAAACCTAATAATCAATATTATTTTAACTAATAACTTATATACTAAAACAGTATTTTTAGTGATAAAACTGTATAAATATTGTTCAATATTTTGAGCCTTTTCTCTCTCTCTCAGAATTAAAAGGTATTCAAACTTAGTTTTTTTGTTTTTTCAACTGTAACAAAATATTTGAAGATCAAGGAGGAAGAATGGCTAATATTCATTTTTACACAAAAATGGCGATTAGATTGCAATCTGTTGAAAATTACAAAATTTTGTCAAATCAATAACGATTAAACGTGGTTATACCTAAGAGTTATTACGTAGCAAGGATGGGTCGGTCTGGGGGAAAAAACAGTTAATGTTTATCCACAAAAGCAGTTTTCTTTCTTTCTTTTTTTTCCCTCTCTCAGCATTCATGAATCAACTTTCATGGATATAAACCATTCTTCCAAATTGATCTTTATTTCAGTGTTGCTATCAATTGAGCTACTTAGTTGCGAAAAATTTTATGACTTGATTGATACATAAGAAAACAGAAACAATAAACGTCGAAAATTATCATTTTTATTTAATTAAATACCAAAAAAGGCCTAAATTACATCATTTGAACAAGAAATTAAATTCATCCGCCTCGATAAAATGACAAAAACGATGGCTTTGACGAAATTTCGTTGAAATAAATATTTCTGAAGCTACGTTAATCAGCTTCAACAGTGACTTTGTCACCTTTAACTACTCTTTGTTTTTCCTCATGCAGGAACAGAATAATTTTCGGAAAAACCTTCCAACACGTTTCTTTTTCGCCTTTTTCTGTTTCCCTGCTTCACCAACCACATTTTTTGCGGTCTCATCATAACCATCACTTCTAAAAAAATCAATGTGTTCTAAATTAAGATTTCTGTATAGCAAGGTTAGTAAACGTGCATTTATATCATATAAAAATGAAAAACTCTAAGAACCATTTATTTTAAATTTTTCGAGTATTAAACCCTAAGTGAAATTTAGTAATGAAATGCAGCGGAGAGTTTATCATTTTAACTCATAATGATTTGTAACTTTTAGGGGGAAAAAGGATATGAATGTAAGTGACGTAGTGTGGTGGTATCTCGATCCTGATTGGTTTTTGAAACGTGGCATTTCTTTATGTTATCAACTGGTCTTTCCATTCTATTTCGAGTAATCGAAGCCCGTCAAGTATGAAATCTCTTAAGTGACGCATTTTACATTCTTTCACAAAGATTTGAATTCTTTTACTATAGATTTCTTACTTAACATTTGTCAAATAAGTTTCCACATTAGGGTTAGCAAATGAATCGCAAGGACAATAAATAATTCATGGTGAGAAGAAGCAAATTCTCTATTGAAATCTGGCAACTTATTTGTGCGAAAGCGGATATTAAAATCATCAGAACTACTTTCATTGCAAGATGACTCTTTGCAGGGCGACTAATAACTACCTCTCAATATATCTGTAATTATTTTCTTATTCTATTTATGAATTAAAAAATTAATTCTTTTCTAAAACTACTTAATAAATAGAATAGAAAGACCTTCAAGTATAGAAAATTTGGTATTAAAGAAAGAATAAATGAGCTGAGGAAGATGATTTTTAATTAACTTTAATTCACTTAACTTTTAATTACTTAAATTCACTTATTTATGCTTATTTTTCTAAGCAAGAAAGATAATCATAAGATCGTGTTGAACACCTATTTTTTTTAAGCCGAAATGACTAAAATTGCTAAACATCTTTTTAAAGAGAATATTTTGCTTTAATTTTAAAAGTTGAAGGTCGGATTCTTATCAGAAAAATGGTTAAATGTTGAATCGAATTTTATTTAGGTATTTTAATAATATAGGGAAATGTTAGCTGTGATTATTTTAAGATGTAAAAAAATTTTTGAAATTCAATTGGTATAATGATATTATTATTAAGCTTGAGCGTTAATGTGAAGAAAAAAAAAGTTTTTTAACTTGCAATAATACAAAGTCCATGGCGAATTTCATCTAAAACATATTTCAACATTTTATAAAATTCTCTACAATGTGATATTCGCAGTAGTTATTATTAAGGGACTTAAATTATGCTCTTAGTGTTTGCCTTACGATTCTGTGTATAGACATTTACTAATGTATATGTACTAAACATGTTTTTTTTAAGTATAATTTAAACTTAATCTCTCAATTTTCGCTGAAATACTCCATGAGCGAATTTTCGAGCTATAAATATGTGTTGCAATTTAAAAATTAAATACATTAATAAAAAAAGAATAACCACACAAAATTTTGGTCAAATCTAACAGAATATGCTAAATGGAATGGAATAAGGTTTCTGGTTTTATGGGAACCACTGAAAGCTCTGTATTTATGCAAAAATCATGGTAAAGATTTTAGTAAAACTAACAATTACTACGGTTTTATATTAAGTTATAAACTTCAGTAAAGGAGGGAAAATTTGGTTATTTTATTATGATATTTTGTCATCTTGTGCATGGTATTAAAAACCATTTTTTCAGTTAAATTTCATTTTCAGTTCCGTATTTTTTATTAAATGTGTAGTAATAAGAGTTATTATTTATAAAACCGGAATTTCAAGTGAATCAACATTTTACGCTCAGTTATAAAATTCGACTTTCCAAAAATAATTCAATGCAAACAAACCTTTTTTAATAAATATTGATTACTTTGCATTATTAATTTATTAATACTCGAATATCAATTGTATGGCAAATAAATTTTTACACAATTTTAAACATTGTTATTTAAAATGACAAAAAATGTAAATGAAATTGGTTCAAATGATCATATTTAAAGTAAACATAAACTCGAAGTTTGATTTTTTGAGAAATATTAAAACAAAACTTTTACCTATTTACTACAAAAAAACTAAAAATATAAAAATAAACTATTAAAAATTCCAATAAAACTGTTGTAAAATTTTAAAAACAAATGTTAAAAACAAACTTATTAACTCAAACAAAAATAAAATACCTTTCTCTTTCCTCATTTGTATAACCCAGCTCATGGGCAAACTTTTCTGCCTCAATTTCTGGTTTCACATAGGATGCAACTTCTACATCCAGAATATTCACACTAAAACTAGAAAAATCTACTGTGAAAACTATGTTTGCACAATTCAATCTTTATTCAATCATTTCAGAAAAAAATGAAATTTATTCGCTTAATTTAAAAGAGATTATATATTGTAATTTATTTCATCTAATTTAGTATCGCATTTCTGAAAATAAAGTTTTTTGAATGTTCAGTATTAGAGATTGGTCTAGATCAGGGGTTGCCAAACTTTTTTGATCATCGACCCCTGTATAATTTTTCGAAATCTCCATCGACCCCTACAAACGTATTTTTCTGTTAATTAAAATAAAACTCTATTAGATACTGTGTTTGTACATTTATTTTATGATTTTAAACNTAAGTTATAAACTTTAGTAAAGGAGGGAAAATTTGGTTATTTTATCATGATATTTTGTCATGATACCTTGCGCATGGTATTAAAAGCCATTTATTCAGTTAAATTTCATTTTCAGTTTCGTATTTTTTATTAAATGTGTAGTAATAAGAGTTATTATTTATAAACCCGGAATTTCAAGCGAATCAACATTTTACGCTCAGTTATAAAATTCGACTTTCCAAAAATAATTCAATGCAAAAAAACAATTTTTAATAAATATTGATTACTTTGCATTATTAATTTAATAATACTCGAATGTCAATTGTATGGCAAATAAATTTTTACACAATTTTAAACATGGTTATTTAAAATGACAAAAAATGTAAATGAAATTGGTTCAAATTATCATAGTTAAAGTAAACATAAACTCGAAGTTTGATTTTTTGGGAAATATTAAAACAAAACTTTTACCTATTTACTACAAAAAACCTAAAATAATAAAAATAAACTATTAAAAATTCCAATAAAACTGCTGTAAAATTTTAAAAACAAATGTTAAAAACAGGCAAATAAACTCAAACAAAAATAAAATACCTTTCTCTTTCCTCATTTCTATAACCCAGCTCATGGGCGAATTTTTCTGCCTCAATTTCTGGTTTCACACAGGATGCAACTTCTACATCCAGAATATCCACACTAAAACTATAAAAATCTACTGTAAAAACTTTATTTGCACAATTTCAATCTTTATTCAATCATTTCAGAAAAAAATAAAATTTATTGGTGTAATTTAAAAAGCGATTATATATTGTAATTTATATCTTCTAATTTAGTATCGCATTTCTGAAAACAAAGTTTTTTGAATGTTCAGTATTAAAGATTGGTCTAGATCAGGGATGGCGAACCAATGGCCCGCGTGCCATTTATGGCACGCGACACACTATTGCCGGCACGCCACCGATCACAAAGTTCACTATGAAGCGGTTTAACAATTAAAATAAATTCACATAAAGCAAACAAAATAAATAAACAATTATTAACAAAAAAATTAACAATTATTGCCAACAAAACAATTTATGGCCATAAAAACCAAACTAACAATAAATAACCGGTAAAAAAAATTTAGCAGTCCTGCTTAAACTAACATCTTACAACCTAGTATAAGTTATTTGTCATCTAATCTGCAACAGCAGAAGTCACAATGATGTTACTTTAAGTTGAATTACGCTGATAACTGACACATTGCAAAATGTTTTTTTTTTTTCATAGTAAATAAAGAGTTTTGAGTTGATCGTATTTAGTATTATTATTTTCCTAATAATCACGAAGTCAAAATTATTTGACGGCACGTCTTCGACCTCATTAAACAATTTTTTTGGAAAAATGGCACGTTGGTGCATAAAGGTTCGCCATCCCTAGTCTAGATAAAAGATTATGCATCCAAAATGACTGTCAGTAAGAAGTGTACACTCGTAAATTTGGCATGTTTAAGCAATGATTAAAGAAGAAGTAAAAAACCCCAATTCAATTCCAATTAATTTTATTTCCAATAATTCCATTTAAATCCATTTTTTTGTGCTGAATGCATTTTTTTTACATCAGATTTTAAAATCTATTTCGTATTTTTCCTGTAAAAATAAATAATTTAAAATTTGTTATTAAATTAAAATTATAATTTATTTACCTTGTTGAAACTAACATAAATGCGCAATTATTTTTATGAGAAATCAAATACTAGAAATTTCGATTCAATGCCCAAAATATTGATATGATGTAAAATATAATAGGGCAATCTACTGTATATACAGGGTGATTCTAAAAAGATGGGCAAAATTTTAGGAAGTGATAGTACACACCCAAGCAAACAATTTTTATCAAAGAATGCATGGTCGAAAACAAAACGCAAAACCGCTAGAGGACGTCAAAGTTCATGTTCTTATATGAGGCAAAAACACGCAAAGAACGATGAAATTAAGTTATAAAAGCAAATTTAACGGCATGTGATTACAATAAGCGTTCAAAACAGTGCCCGGCAGCGGCTATGCTGCTATGCACGCAGTACAACGGCGAAGAAAAGATACGGCATATCACGAACTTTCCCTGCAGCGGCCGAAAGCTTGGCGACAAGTGACGCAGCGCAGTAACTCGCAACAGGAATGGAGCTTTCACGTTTGCATCAAACAACTTTCCAAACGCGCCAACACCTTAGCGTTTTGTTTTCGACTATGCATTCTTTGATAGAAATTGGCTGCTTGGGTGTGTACTATCATTTCCTAAAATTTAACTTAGATTTAATTCAGTTAAAATTAAAATACCTTTCACAATCCACCGTTGCAATACCCCAATTATGGGTGAAAGTTTTTTCATAAATTTCAAGCTGAACAGATGCTTCAGCTTCCTTTTCTAAAGGGCATATTCCAACTCTGAAAATGTAAAAAGTTGTAATGAACTTTCTTTCCTGTTTATCCTAGATAATTGTTAACAGATAAAATGAATAGTTTTTATGAAATTTGATCTTAAAGTTACCTTGCATGCAAAAAAAGAATGTTCCTAAACAGTTTTACTCAGAATTATTTTCCAGAACGGAAAAAAAAAACAATTATCCGTCTTTTTTTATATTTCAATTGAATAATTTACATTATATTCAAAAAAAGTTATAAAAATTTAATAAAAATATAAAGTTTTCTTAATCGGGGCCCACTGTCTGGAAAAGATGTAATATCTATTAAAATGCATGGGAATATTAAAATGTATTTATGACAGTACATGTGTTTCTTTGAATAGTGTTTCGATAAGAAATATAAGTAGTTTTTCAAAGCACATTATATTCTGGTGATGTTGAGAAATTTTTTTATTGTTTACATGTTTCAGAGTTTGTCATTTCTGGTTCCATAATTGGTTGAATAAAAATATTATTCAATCAGTCTAATAAAATTTGAAATTATTTTAAAAGTATTTAAAAGCTGAATTTTTGTTTTTTGAAATATTGTTTTTGTTACCAAATCAGATATGAAATTAATTATAAGTATTTGCTTAAAAAACGAACGAANAAAAATTATTGTTTTGCAGTTATGACAATTTTAATGTAACAAATAAACTAAAGATTATTTGTTATATAGATTAAAATCATTTTTTATCGATAACTTTTATTTAAAATTCGCACAAATACCTCTCAGTGTCGACAACTTCACTCGCCAAATTAGGAGGGACACTTTTCTCCTCATAGGCATATTCGAAAGAATCGAACATTGCATCATCCCACGTGCTTTCATCAACTCTAAAATAAAATAATAGAGTGCGTATTTTGTTTCATCTGGTTAATTTTAACATTGAAGTTCTTGAATTTCTGTTTTATTTTCCTTTTTTAAATAACAATATTAGATAGATAGATAGATCAATATACCTGTGACTTCTAACAACATTCACGGGGTTTCTCTTCGGAAACCATTCGCAAATAGTATTCCAAAGTGAAAATGTGGGATCAGGTAGAATATTTGGCTCTTCAGTATCTTTAATCACACTGTTTGATTCATCAAGATCAACACTAAAATAACAAATTTAAGGTGTTATTATCTTTACATATTCTTCATACATGGTTACACTTAAAGATTCATATGCAATTTTTTGTGGAAAAAGTTATAAAGAATTCCCAAAAGAGAGGAAAAAAAATATAAAAAATGTTTCTAAAATTAAAAAAAATATTTGGAAATTAAAATTAATAAAATATATAATCTCGTCATCAGCTCACACGATTATATCTCAATTACATTCCAAAACATTCTGGTGCTTTCCAATACCGCATTAATATATTTAAAGCAATTTGAAAAAGATTTAGTTAAAAGTTAAGATATGTATGCATCGTTTTCTTTTAGAATAGTTAAGAACGTGTTTTACCTTCCTTCTACTCAAATTTGGGTTTTGCAAAACTGTTTATTATTTTCAGAATATTCTAAATTACCTAGTGATTTGGTACATAGATTTGTTAATTTTTTTTTTGAAATTTTATTCCAGTTGTTACAATGTAGATTTTAATTGCCTACCTTACATCTAGAATTCGAGGTCAATATTCAATCCTTTAAGGATTCAAAGATATACGTAAAACATTTAAAATATTGAAATTTCGTTATTGTGATATGAAGATGAATTTGCTTTTTTAACTGCTGAGTTGTTGCCATGAAAAAAGAAATTCTGATATCATTTATAAACATTTGGGTTTTTTTATAAAGTGTATCATAAAATATAGTTAAAATATAAATATAGAATTGAAATAAATTCTTTGTTAAATACTACAAAGGATGTAAAGATTTGTAATATTACGTCAATCCAGAGAAAGTCATAATTTATTGCAGTTATTGTTGGATGGAAAAAAAGGAAGTAATAGGAATCGGGCTGCACAAACGAGACATTATCTGTGAGAATAGATATTTTTTTTAAAAAATAGTTATGCAGATGTTAAATGAAGAGAAAGATTCTGCCGAGTTATGGTTGCTTCTAGTATATGGCCTGGTCTATTACAAAACACTTCAATTATGTACCTAAATTGTAAATAAATATTTTGTTCAATTAAATTTGCTTAATAAACCGTTAAATTAATCAGAAGAGAAAGTCATCTGTTTTGACCACAACAAATTGTATTTATAATAGTTGTTTTGGTTTAAAATAAATCTTAGTACTTTTGAGCCACAATATCTTTGTTCTTTTTTGGTTCAGAATGTGTTTCTTCCGAATCTTTTTCCACAGATTCCTTCTTAACACTTTCCACACTAAAATTGTAATGAAAGAAGACTTTATTTTCATTTAAACAGCATACATACATTTAAAAGAACAGATTTTATTTTAATAAATTAATTAATAAAAATATTTTAAAACATTTCGTGAAAAATTCAATTACATGAAAGCTTGGAATTGAAGACTGCTCTTAAGAAATATATTATATCCAAAAAGCTAGTTACAAGTTAAAAACTGTAATTTTTTTTTAAAAATGAATTTGAAAATGAAAATACGTAAATGAAACTAAGAAATTGAAAATATTATTCTTTTCACTAATTAATAATAAAATCGAATTTGGTTCATAGTTTAATTAAACTCAATATTTATTTTACCTAACATAGATTTTGCAGATCTAAAATCACATCCTTTTTAATTAAAATATATATGAAAAAGAAACAATTAAAAAAATATTCTTTAAACTAATTTCATTAATGTAACTTTGTATAATTTGTAGCAAATGGGAAAATAATCTTTTTAATTAATTATTATTACTTTCGTGATGCTCTGAGCAGAAACAGTTTAAGTTTTTAATTCATCTTTTTTCTTTATTTCAGTTAATGTTATTCTTTATTTTGCCGAATATTGTATTTTCAGTAAGTTAATAAGTTTCTAAAATACGAACTAATCATGCCTACATAATGAAAAAATTACTTAATACCTCGTATAGTTTCAACAAGTATGAAAAATTGGAAACTTCGACTTTTCTATCAATAATTAATGTGTAATTTCATTGGATAAAACATTAATTTAATTTTAAAAAAAAAGAAACTGAAAAGCAACAATTTTCTATATTTAAAACAGTAAGTAAGCATTTGTTTTTAATTCTTATTTTATAAAGGCTGCAATGAAACACGCGAAGAAAAAAATTGTGGTCAAAATATCCGAATTGAATATGGCTGTTAAATTTCTAGTAAAAAGCCCCATAGTTCTCGTTAATAAAACCAAAATATACGGTATTTTAAAACTTCATTTGAAATTTTTCATATTATAATGGTTTACCGAAAATTCTAGTTTTTGAAACTAGCATATTATTACGAAACATTTAATAAAAAATACAAAAATGAAAAGTCAACTAAATTAAATATTTACTTATACCATGTTCTTAGGTATCATAGTACAATCGCCAAATTTTACAACACTTACCGAATTTTATCATACATTATAAAACTATATTTTATTGTTAATTTGGTAAAACAATTCCTAAATCGCTTCGTTAAAAATTACTGGGATTTAAAATTTTCTCATTGAGCCAGAAACACGGTAAATTTTACCATATTCTTTGTTGTTCTGACCATAATTGTTTTTATCGGTGTACATATTTAAAAAGTTATCCTTTATTTATGATTTGCTTAATTTTTTTATCTGCAGAAACATTAAAATGTTACTTGTTTGTATCGTGATTTGCTCAGCTGCAAAAACAAATCATTTTTTTAAGTTTTTGAAAAACTTTCTCAATATCTCACCCTTTCTTCCTTTTCTGTGAATGCATTTGAACTCTTCAACTCACTTCATAAGAAGTTAAATTGTAAAAAGTATTCCTGTTCCTTTCTTTAAATTTAGTTCTTGGTTATAACATTATGGAAAAGTGATAATGGGAGGTCTATTTAAGAAACGGAGTTTTAAGGGAAAAATAGGGGTTATATTTCTATTCAACTTTACATTTTGCGTAAGAATCACGAAGAATAGTGTCAGGGTTTAAAATTTCTTTCTTTTCTTTTCAGTACATACAGAATAGTTTGTTTGTAAAATATCTAATTAAAATTTAGAACAAAAATATTTTTTGAAAGTTTTATTCATACCTTTTTAATTCTACACTACTTTCATCACACTTTTCAGAAACACATTCATCAGTATATATCAACTGCTTAGAACCATCATCCCACATAAATTCTCTAAAATAATAATAAAGTTTTTTTAATATTTACAATTGCCTAGATTTGAAGTATTTATCAGCATATATTTTTTTCTAATTTTCTTTTATTTATGGCATTAAATTGAAAGATTTATTTAATAAGCAAAGGGATATTTTATATAGTTTTGATTAAAAATTACTTGTTTGAAGTGAAAATTATTTTCATCAATTCAGTAATGAAAACTTGTTAATCTTAACTCTAAAATGAGAAGATATATCTTAATTATTTTAAAATTTAGTTTATGCAGAAATGCAGAAAAATAAATTTATATAGATTGAATATTTTCCAACTCTTAAATTCTATAGATTCATTTTTTTAAAGAGAAAAAAACCCCTAAGGAATAGACTTGTCACTAGTATGTTATTTTACTTTCGTGTCAAAACAACATATACTGTAAAACAGAATAGATAAATGCTGAAAATGTTAAAATTGTTGAACAGTCAAGTAGCTGAAAAGTACAAAATAATTTCCCTTTCTTTCATTGCAAGTACCAGTATTTTTTACATAAATTATTTCAACTAGTAGTTTCAAAGTATAATTTTGTGCTGAAATTGAAATATATAAATCAAATCATTTTGTCTGTGAAGGGCTCAAACCGTGTGAGGATAGATTGATATTTCTGGGAGTGGTAACCACATCTGAATTTTTTAAACATCACAATCTGTATTTTTAAAACCATCTATGATACTGATTCGTCTTTATTTTTAATTAAAAAATATTTAATTTTTAAAATTTTCATAGATACCTGTTGTTTTCAACAACTTCATCTCCCAATATTGGTTGGAAACTTTTTTCCTCACATTTGTACTCATTAAACTCGAGCATCGAATCATCCAACACTTTCTTATCACGTCTGTAATAATAGATATAGTTTGCCATTAATTAAATTTAGGTTTTATACGGGACGTTATAACAGGAAAATAGTTTTTTAAAAAACGAATAAAGCGCAAATATGACATTTTTGTAAAATTCACACTTTTGATGTCTTATGATTCCAAGTAATTTTAACTACATACATAAAATTACGAATAATATTCTTAAGTATTCCAATTAATTAACTATATATCATTAGTAAATGTAGATATATGTATCGAAATAAGTATTTTGATGGAAAAAAAATCCAGCATTTTTGATACTTCAAGTCTCAACCTACTATCCGTCCTACGCTACTTTAAATAAATTTTAATTTTAATTAATTAATTTTATTAAACTAGTCGAGAAAATTGTGTTATACGTAATATACAATGAAACTTATCAAGCATACAGTAGAGATTTCATGTTACAGGTGAGGATTTCGTGTTACAGGTCGATAACGCAATGTCGCAAAGACTCGCATTGTGGCTGATTATCTTCAGGATTAAACAATTCTGCACATAGAGTGGCCTGCTTAATCACTGGATTTGAATCCCATCCATCATGTATGGAATGTTTTAGAAAGACGTGTAACTGCATTTAATTCTTCTTATCAGACCCTTACGACGCTTGCAATTTTGCAAGGCTTACATATCCAGCAGAACTAGTAGACCGCTTAATTGAAAGCATCACACATCTCTATATGTGCCGTATATCTGATATAGAGGATATTATATTCTGTTCTGAAGGTGCTTTTTCCATTTCAAACAACAACTGATTTGTTCATTTCCTACGTATGCTAATTTCTGTAGCACCATAACTGACTGCTTAATACATTTTATGTGGTATTATGCATGCTTATAAGCATTAATTAAGAGACAAAGTTTTTTAATTATCTGCATTACGTTTTAAGTTAGGGTCATTTTCACGATTTTTCATTAATTGATGATAAACAGCTTATGAGGATAGATTTACATGTAAGGACAGAGTGTTTTACAATGACATTTTAAGTAACTGATTTGATTTAAATAAAATTACGATACCTCCAACCAATTATATTCCAGATGGAAAAACCAAGTCCAGATAGAAATTCTGGCCCAACATGTCCAATTATCTCATCATCTTGAAGACCTAAGTCTTCCCTAAAATTATAGTAAAGTATTTCAATTTTTTTAATTTTTATAGATATTAAAAAAAAGAAAATTCAATATTCAATATAGTTTCGGCATATTATTATAGTATGTATACATATATATATTATAATAATATGCCGAAACTATAATGAATGTTGAATTTTCTTTTTTTAATATATCAAGAAATTCAGATTTAATATATCTGAAAACAACTGAAAAGCGGTACTTCATCCAGTTCAGACATTTGATCAACATTTCAGTGTGAATATCTTCACAGGAAATGATCGGTAATTTGAATAGTAATCATTCTCTTTAGTTATATGAAATCGCAATAATTTTAGCTTAAGTGGTAAAAGAAAAAAAAATTATTGAATTTCTTCATGAGATGCAGAGATCCAGTAGAAACTTGATTACCCTTGATAGCTCGAAAGTGATTCCAATATTCCACTCATTCACACATCCGAAATTGACTTTTTTTAAGAAGTAGCGATAGTATATCACATTTATGAGTTGTTGTAAAACGTGTAGAACATTGATATTTCAAATAGTTTTTAATACTATAACTGAATGAAGCAGAAACGAGATGGTAAATGAATGAAATGAATAAATGAAACATATTATATGAATAAATGAATCAAAACTGATAGTTCTGAATAAATAAAATTCTATACACTACCTAAAACCATTAGCGTATTTTTACCAGCATAATCAAATATTTAGTTCGAGAATAGTATGAAATAAAACTCTTTTAATGCTAACTGCCTATATTAATCAACCGTAACATTATTGCTTTGCAATTTTTGAACTTATATAGTTTCTTTACAATACAACAATATATCTTTATTTTCTATTTATGCATTAAAGAAAAGTTTTATTCATGACGAAAGTTAAACACAGCTAATTTCTATAAAAGTACTTACTCAATATTATCCAATTCATCATCAGCTGCATTATTAGTTTCCTCTGAAGCTAAAAATAAATTAGAAATGTAATTTAATCTAAATTTTCCTTGTTCTAAAATATATTTAATTTTACATGCAAAAAATTTGGCCAAGAAAAGTTTAAAACTCTACATTTTAGTAACTAACAGTATGGGAGTAGCCATGTAATCGGTATTGTATATCGGCTAGGCAAATTGGGATCTATTGTTCAAACCTGTTAGATTTCAAACCACAGACGAATACAGGTTTTCTGTCCAACACAATAACTTAGAAACATTGCTATCGTGCTGTTGTTTAGACAAGAAAGATATCTTTAGGGTTAAATTTAAACAACATAAAGTTTTCATGTATAACATTATTATATTTAACATTTGAAAATTGTGTGAAACATATGTTAGATTAAGCTTGCTTTTAAGCAAAAATAATCTTTGACTGCATCAGTCGCAGAAAAATTTACATTTTTGAAGTTAATCCTGCTGATTGACTCTGCAAATTCTGCTGCCGGGAACAGACTCATTCTAATAACATTTGAAAAAAAGTTATTTAAAGTTACAAGAATTTAAAAAGTGTGTGGTTTGTACTTACCTGTTATTTGAGGAAACTTTTGCAACTTTTGGAGCCAGTAATTTAATACCGCTCGGTTATATAGAAAACTCATAATTAAATATGAAAATCGCAGTGAATTCAAGCACATTCACCAAGTAAAGTTCAAAAGAGAATGATTAAAAAATTATTTTATGCCTCTTTGTTGCTATTTTTAACAATTAAAATATTGCTAACGACAATGATTTAAATGTTTAAAACAATGTCTTTAAGCATTTTNAGCACGTCGCCAGTGGACAGTAGAGCAATGGAAAAGCGTTATGTGGAATGATGAGTCACGCTACATGTTGTGGCACTCTGATGGACGAGTGTGGACCTGGCGAATGCCCGGAGAACGGTACGTACCGGAGTGCATTGTCCCCATTGTGAAGTTAGGCGGTGGAGGAATTATGATGTGTTCCTGTTTCTCATGGTTTGGCCTTGGACCCTTGGTGTTAGTGCGTGGAACCCTGAACACAGAATGGTATAGAGACATCCTGAACAATTCCGCGCTTCCCACTTTGTGGCAACAGTTCGGTAATGGCCCGTTTGTGTTTCAACACGATAACGCTGCCATTCATAAAGCACATGCCATCACGGACTGGTTTGATGAAATGGGGGTGCAAGAGCTTGACTGGCCATCCCAAAGTCCCGACATCAATCCAATTGAGCATCTCTGGGATGAGTTGGAGCGCCGGTTGAGGGCCAGATCACAGCGCCACAAAACCACCACTCAACTCTTCGCCATGTTACAGGAGGAATGGCGGGCAATACCTGCCGCCGTGTACCAACACGTAGTAGATAGCCTTCCTAGAATGGTTAGAAGCTGTGATTCGGGCGCCTGGCGGCCCTACGCCCTACTGACTTGATACTAGCAACTCATGTATCCGAAATGAGGGGTGTCCGGTCATTAATGGCCAGATAGTGTATATATATATATATATATATACACTATCTGGCCATTAATATATATATATATATATCGAAATTAGTATTTTGTAGGAAAAAAAATTCCAGCATTTTTAATACCTCAGCTACATTGCTAAGTCCCAACCTACTATCCTTCCTACATTACTTTAAAAAAATTTTAATTAATTAATTTTATTAAACTAGTTCAGAAAATTGTGTTATATGTAATATACAATGAAACTTATCAAGCATACAGTAGAGATTTAATGTTACAGGTGATGATTTCGTGATACAGGTCGATAACGTAATGCCGCAGAAGGCTCGCATTGTAAATGATTATCTTCAGGATTAAACAATTCAGCACATAGAGTGGCCTGCTTAATCACCGGATTTGAAACCCATCCATCATGTATGGAATGCTTTAGAAAGACGTGTAACTGCATTTAATCTTTCTTATTAGACCTTTACTAAGCTTGCAATTTTGCAATGCTTACATATCCAACAGAACTAGTAGACCGCTTAATTGAACGCATCACACATCTCTATATGTACCGTATATCTGATATAGAGGATATTCTGTTCCATTCTGAAGGTGTTTTTTCCATTTCAAACCATACTGGCCATTTGGCTGATTTATTCATTTCCTATGTATGCTAATTTCTGTAACACCATAACTGGCTGGTTAAAACATATTATGTGGTATTATACATGTTTATAAGCATTAATTTGAAGACAAAGTTTTTCAATTATCTGCGTAACGTTTTAAGTTATGGTCATTTTTACTATTTTTCCTTAATTAATGATAAGCAGTTTATGAGGATCGATTTGCATATAAGGATAGAGCTTCTTACAATGACATTATAAGTAACAGATTTGATTTAAATAAAATTACGATACCTCCAACCAATTATATTCCAGATCGAAAAACCAGATCCAGATAGATACTCTGGTTCAACATATCCACTTATCTCATCATCTCGAAGACCTAAGTCTTCCCTAAAATTATAGTAAGGTATTTAAAATTTTTTACGCTTTATATACATTAAAAAAAAGAAAATTCAATATTCTTTATAGTTTCCGCATAATATTATAGTATACATACATACATATATATATATATTATAATAATATGCCCAAACTGTGATGAATGTTGAATTTTTTTAATATATCAAGAAATTCAGATTTAATATATCTGAAAACAACAGAAAATCGGTACTTCCTCCAGTTCAGACCTTTGATCAACATTTCAGTGAGAATATCTACACAGGAAATGATCGGAAATTTGATTAGTAATCATTCTCTTTAGTAATATGAAATCGCAATAATTTTAGCTTAAGTGGTAAAAAAAAAAATTATTGAATTTCTTCATGAGATGCAGAGATCCAGTAGAAACTTGAGTACCCTACATAGCTGGAAAGTGGTTCCAATATTCCACTTATTCACACATCCGAAATAAACTTTTTCAAAAACGTAGCGATAGTATATCACGTTTATGAGTGTAAAATGTGTAAAACATTGATATTTCAAATAGTTTTTAATACTATAACTGAATGAAGCAGAAACGAGATGGTAAATGAATAAATGAAACATATTATATGAATGAATGAATCAAAACTGATAGTTCTGAATAAATAAAATTCTATACAATATCTAAAACCAACAGAGTATTTTTACCAGCATAATCAAATAAATATTCAGTTCGCGAGTTGTATGAAATAAAACACTTTTAATGCTAACTGCCTATATTAATTAACCGTAATATTATTGCTTTGCAATTTTTTAACTTATATAGTTTCTCTACAATACAGCAATACATCTTTATTTTCTATTTATGCATTAAAGAAAAGTTTTATTTATGACGAAAGTTCAACACAGCTAATTTCTACAAAAGTACTTACTCAATATTATCCAATTCATCATCAGCTGCATTATTAGTTTCCTCTGAAGCTAAAAATAAATTAGAAATGTACTTTAATCTAAATTTTCCTTGTTCTAAAATATATTTAATTATACATGTAAAAAATTTGGCTAAGAAAAGCTTAAAACTCTACATTTTAGTAACTAACAGTAAGGGAGTAGCCATGTAATCGGTATTGTATATCGGCTAGGCAAATTGGGATCTATTGTTCAAACCTGTTAGATTTCAAACCACAGACGAGTACAGGTTTTCTGTCCAACACAATAACTTAGAAACATTGCTATCGTGCTGTTGTTTAGACAAGAAAGATATCTTTAGGGTTAAATTTAAACAACATAAAGTTTTCATGTATAACATTATTATATTTAACATTTGAAAATTGTGTGAAACATATGTTAGATTAAGCTTGCTTTTAAGCAAAAATAATCTTTGACTGCATCAGTCGCAGAAAAATTTACATTTTTGAAGTTACTCCTGCTGATTGTCTTTGCAAATTCTGCTGCCGGAAACAGACACATTCTAATCACATTTGAAAAAAAGTTATTTAAAGTTACAAGAATTTAAAAAGTGTGTGGTTTGTACTTACCTGTTATTTGAGGAAACTTTTGCACCTTTTGGAGCCAGTAATTTAATACCGCTCGGTTATATAGAAAGCTCATAATTAAATATGAAAATCGCAGTGAATTCAAGCACATTCACCAAGTAAAGTTCAAAAGAGAATGATTAAAAAATTATTTTATGCCTCTTTGTTGCTATTTTTAACAATTAAAATATTGCTAACGACAATGATTTAAATGTTTAAAACAATGTCTTTAAGCATTTTTTTATGATTTTCTAATACTTCCAAGAATTGAAGTATTGTTGTAAACCTTTAGAAAATATACTTTTTGTATTTTGCTTTTACATTTAAATTTCGTATAAGAAACAGGGCCATTGTTGGTAAATCATGGCTTAAATTCTCCCCTTTAAACAGAATAAGTTTTTACTAACTAATTAGACAATTTTATGGAGAGTTTTCAAGTAACTAATTAACAACATTGAGTAGTGTTTGTTTCATTTTATTCCATGAAATGTGTTCAATTAAACTTATTTACACTATGTGAAATTTTTTGAAACAAGAAATTTGAAGAAAAAAAATCATAAATACCTGCATTACTAAAATTTCAAATTTTGCAAATCAGCTCTATTTGTTTCAGTGCAAAAAAAGAAAATCCTCTTATTGTTTATTTATTAACTTCTTAGTGATTAAGAAAACTGAGCACATATAATTCTCTTCAAATTACCATGTGGAAAGTAGAATTTTTATTTGTCTGAAAAGAGAGCTTAAAAGTGCTGATTTATTTTTTTACTATTTAAAACTATTTAATTCTGGTACTTATAACAATTTAATTGTTACGGGTAGAAAGAAGTTTGAGAGACATTAATTTTTATATTTAATTATTCTCATGAAAAATTAAATGAAGTTGCAAACAGACTGTGTAATTTGTGGTTTATTGCTGCAAGTGTTTACCTCTAATGAAAAACAAATAGCTATTATATTTCTGAAACCTTCACGTCATGTTATTCATTCATAATTTTTTTTAACGTTAGACTTAGTTAATCCTCTCACAGCGGAACTTTCCCGTTAACACAAATAATTGGGAAAGAACTATAATGATTCCTGTTCGTTTTTACTAAAATATAACAGATATTGATAGTTTAGCACTCTATAATGATACATATGTTTTAATGAATAGATTTTTAACACATAATAGTTTAATTGAAACAATTAATTTTTGATTTAAAGTAAATATATACAGATATATATTATTTTAATTGAAAGAAAAATAATGAAAGGAAACAAAAACATTTCAACAGTAATTACAGAGTGGGATTCATTTGAACTTAGCTTTAAAACAAATATCAAAGCTCTTACTTGAGTTATAATGTTATTTACAGGTTAGATATTTCAAATGTAATGTCTTTAATTTTTTAATGTGTACAGTGAGCCAAAAAAATGAAAAATAGAGCACTCTTAATAACTTTTGCTCTAATGATCACGTTCTAGGACTCATTCTTCATGATTCGAAAGGGGCCACCTCAAATACGCTTATTTATTAGTGCAAAAGATATATTAAGTTATGAAATCGCACAAAAAAACGTGCTTTCTCTGAGTAAATTATTGATTTTTTTCTAACCATCAATGAATAGCCAATCCAATTTTGAGTTTGCGACTTCTAACGTTCAATTCTGTAGTCTTGTAGTTTTAAACCTATCCAGCAGACAAGGAAACTCCTGGATTAGTACCTCCAGAGGTATAATTTGTTATAAGTACATAGAGGACTTTGTGACCCTACATATTTAACGTGCATCAGTCACCATTCACTACACGGGGAGTTTTCGGTCCGCTGGGATCGAACCCACAACCTCTTGGACGTACCCTACCTTGCCAGGCTATCACGGCACCTATACATTTTTATTTTATTTTATAACCGTCGTTGAACAGCAAACCCAATTTTATGGGCTTACGACTACTACTGTTCAACTTTGTAGACTTGTAAATTTGAACCCAATCCAGAATCCAGAAGACAAGGGTTTGGTTCGAGCATTGGGAGAAATTTGCCTTCGTAGAAGACTTTTTGATGGAGCTAACCCGCATTTGCGTTACGTGGGGAGGAAGAGCACGAGAACCTCCCACGGTTAGCCAGACAGGAAGGGGACTCTAACCCATGATCCGTCTACCACTGAAGATATTTCACGTCAGCACTATACATTTTTATAGACAGTTTCGGATTTCTGATCCCAAAAATATAGGGGATGGACGCAATAAGGGAAATATGGTCACAATGGTTTGGTCAGGAGAAGGGTCCACAGCTTGGAACCCTTAATATTAATTTTACTTTTGCGTGTATCGCCTTATCGCGTGTATTGCGTGCATCGTCAATTTTTGCCACAAATATATAATTTGTTTGTCCAAAGATAATTGCTTAAAATAGTTTTTCATAAGTATTTTTTTTAAATTATTAGTCGAAAACATTAAATATTCGAAATTCAATTTTTCAGGAACTATTTGACCAATTTTACTCAAATTTTCATTTTGGCGTGTTAAACATATTTTTTAATATGATGTTAAAATTTTTTAACCTTGCATTTCAAAACATTTTAGACTGATATAAAATAATAAAAAATAAAAAATATTTCTGAAATTTTCCTCATGGAATTAACTTATAATTGTGCGCAAAAATCCTTCATTTCGCTTAAAATATCCTAAAGATACAGCGAAATGTGCAAGAAGTAAATTTAACATTAAGTGTTCTAAGCTTTAGACCGCTCTCCTAACCAACATATTGGAACTATATTTCCAAGATTGAGCCTTCCTCTCTATATTTTGTGGGTGGTAAATTGAATTCATCGTAAAAATAGGTAGATTTATTCAGAAAAAGTATGTTTTTGTGTCTGATTTTGAAACTCAAAATGTTGTATGTTCTTATTAATAAGCATATTTGAGGTTACCACTTTGAACCTTTAAGATTGAGTCCTAGAACGTGAAGATCAGCTTTATAGATCAAAAGTTATTCAAGGTTCACTGTTTTTTATTGTGCATACCGTACGCTAAGAAAGAGACTATAAAATTTTGAGGCAATTTGATTAGAAATATTTTAGTAGGAACAAAATTATCCTTATTTGACGTTTGAAGATTCATGTAATTTTTTTTTTGTTACGATTTAGTTTACGTTACGATTAAGATTATTTTTGCGAACTAGAGTAGATAAAGATGCTGAATCACTACACTTTTAAATTACCCTCAAATAGTTTAATTAAAAAAAAACACATTTGAAGCCATGAAAATCAAGCTGTTAAGAATTTTGACACAGAGTAAAGCATCTAAAGTTATTAAACAAAAATTGAATAATACATAATACAAATGAAACTAAAAAAATTCAATTCGATTAAGATTGAGCGTCTAGGATATTTACTGCACGGTAAAGCTGCTAAGGCTGATGAATTATTAAACTAAAAAATGCTGCTACATAATAAAAGCAACTGATGACAAATTTTAAATTGCTTAGAATTAAGCTGTTAAGATTTATGATACCGAGTATGGTAGCTAAACCTGTTGAGACATTAAACTATAAAATACTCATGCATAATACAAAATCAACTGATGTCAAGTTGTGTAAAATCGAGTTTTTAGAACTTTTACTGCACAGTAAAGTAGCTGAAGCTATTGACATTTAACTACAAAATCGCGCTACATTATTCAAGAGCAACTGAAGTAAAGTTTTGAATCCCGTACAATTAAGCTGTTAAGATTTTTTGCCGCGAAGTAAACAAGCTAAACGGGTTGAGTCATCAAACTACAAAATAATTAATACGATAGCAACTGATGTTAAATTTCAAATCATGTAAGATCGAATGCTTTAAATATTTGATGAGGTGTAAAGTAGTTAAAGTTAACTAGTAGTTAAGTTTATTGAGTCATCAAACTACAATATACTGTTACATTTCAAATCGTGTCAGATTGATCTCTTAAATTTCATCAGTATTATATTAATTACACCAGCGTCGCCAGACGAAGAATGTAGCAAGGCAACAATCCCCGATCTAAACTGCCCAAGAAACCTCTCCTCTACAATAGCTAGGCTACGTACTAGACATTTCAAGGGTATGAAGATCTCACGCACTCATATAAAATTCTATCCCAACTGCAAGTACTGTCCTCATTTGCAACTAACTCCAGACCATGTTTTGGACTGCCAGGCCATTATCGGCTCCCTCTTTCAACTTGGAGCACCCACCCATCGAAATTCTCCATGGCCATCGGGCTCCAGAACTTGCAAATTTTGTTATCAAGACTTTTGGAAAAATCGAATCTTTGCACTAGCATAGACATGACAACAACAACAGCGTTTAAAGGGAAGCATTGCTCCTGAAAAATAAAGGCCCTTTTTTGCTCACAGAATTTATTATCTTGCTTAGCCTGTTTCATATTTCATGCATTGAATATTCAATTTAACTCTTTTTGCAATGGATTGATTATTTATAGAGTCTAATACATTAAATGTCGAGTTCTTTAAGTTCTAGATACAAACATACCATAAGTAAAACGCTTACATCATGGTATTATTCCTTGAAAAATAAGTGCCATTTCACGCTGGTGAAAGTTTTTATCTTTGTTTAGCCTATTTTATACCTCTGATTCAAATATTGCCTTTGGTTCTTTTTCAGATATATAGATTATAATGCGAGTATACTGTGTAAAATTGAGCTTTCTAATTTCTAGGAGCGAACATTATAATAAGTACATCAGCGTTTAATGCTACAAGGTATTGCTCAGGGAATATTGATTTCCCCTACTCGCTGATACTAATGATATATTATTTATTCTGTTTCATATCCTTAATATTGACTTTGTCTGTTATTATGCATTAGATGTAACTCTCGTAAAATGGAGCTTTTAAAATGGTAGAAGCACATCAGCCCCTACAACTAGGTATAGCTCAAGGAAAAATGAGGCTCGTTTCTTGCAGATAGAAATTAACATCTTGTTTAGCCTGAATATTACTAGCTATGAATTGAGGAACTATGATGGCTCAAGGAATAAAGACAACGCTCGACTCACAATGAAATGAGCCAGGATTGAATCCCAACGATGACTGGTCAATACAAAATCTGCACCCGAATCACTCCGACTATTGTACTGACGCAAAATATCTTCAGTGGCAAACGGATCATGGGTTAGAGTCCCCTAGCCGTCTGGTTAACCGTTGTTGGTTTTAGTGGTATTCCTCTCCATGTAATGCATAAGTGGGACAATTCCACTGAATAGTCCTCGACAAATGCGGATTAATTTCACCAAAATTCTTCAACGAAGGCCCAATATTACAAAAGTTACTTAGTTTTCTGAATTGGGTTCAAAATTGTAAGGCTATGGAGTTGAACATTGGTAATCATTAACTCTATTTTCGTGGTTCAATGACTGTTATAAAATATAAACCATGAATTGAATAGTATTTTGTTTCTTTTTGTGTTAAACTTTAGACACATTGATTCTAACTACAAAAACGTAAAAACCTTAAACATCAAAGTTTTTTTTAATTTGGAAGCTAAAATCCTTGATGAATTTTATAATCTTTGTAATCGTTTAGATTCTCTGAAAAAAAGTAAGTATGGTGTTACCTTTAACACTTGGTAAAAACACTTCTAATCTTCGTTTAATAAATTGGTTTGAATGTATAGGATGAAAATTAATAAGGTTAAGCTATATGAAACAGTATTTCAAAATGCAACTTGGTTCTTTGTTTATGAGAGAAAAAACAATGGAAATATTGTACTTAAATATGTAAAATTGAATGAACCATAAAATGTAAATTTATAAATAAAAGGAAAGAAGGTCACAAATATTACAATATCACTATTACATTACTATATTATTACAAATATGACTATTATTTGAATATTAGTGAGGAGATTTTGTCCTACGGACAGTTGTTGCCCCTAGTTCATCAACACGTTTAATCGAGAATGTTATTCAAGAATTATATTTCACATCTTAAAAATATTTTGAATATTTTTTAAGGAAATTAATGTCTGTAGTAAATTGCTATCGAAATGTTTAGACATTGAATTTTTCAAACACACCAATAGCCTTTTTCGAAATTTTTTTACTTAGAACATTGAACTTATTTTTATGCTTATGGTGCTCTGGTCTTCAGAATGTTCAACAAAAAATAGTATTTTATTAGACATGCTATAAAAAATGAATAATAACTATATTGTACCAATTTTATTTTTAGAAACATGAAGTATTAATAAATTTATTGTTTGAAATGAATATAAATCATAACTGTAAATACATACTTTAATATAAACTCATAAAATAATTTCATTCAATTTCAAATAAATAAATAATTCAGAACAGTTAAAATGTGGAAATAATTGTCAGATTGGTTTAGTAAATAAAAAGTTTGGGAAAAATGCATAACTAACAGCTATTTTACAATTTTTACTTACAATAAATATTCTGGAAAATCAGTACAAATAATTAAAAGAACTGTCTACCAATATGCTTCGGAAATAAAAAGAAGGGAATTTAACCTAAATTTAATTGGTTAAGGAGATTACAAATCACAGTCAATTAAATCTCGAAGAATATAAACTTTTCCCTTTTTAAGTAACTAAAACAAAAAAGCCTGAAAATCTAAGTCATTTAGGGGGTGAAGTTATGTTATATATGTTTTAAAAACTATATATAATTATGTAATAAATAAATAACTCTTCTAGTGCAGTGCCCCACTAGTTTCGTTCGATATTACGATTCACTACACTAATGACTTTTTACGGTTAAAGGCCATTTATTTTCTAGGTTTGAAGGTATTTTTTTAAGGTTGATGACAGTTGTTAAATAGGCACTTGAACATTATCAACAGATTCGGACCCACTTTGGTATAGGCATTGAAATCTTTTTTAGGCTTTAACCAAATTTAACTGGTTACACTTAGTTTATTTGTCCTTTTTTTACAGTTAACAGAAACAGAGAAATTTGTTTATGATAATTAGTATGTTATTGATGTGATTCTTCTTTAATTTCTGTTTTTTTGAAATAACACATAATACAATTTTCTACATTTTATATTAATTCTAATATGAAATTATATGACATAAAGCTCAACAAATTTTTCTTAGGTTTCCTCCATTTTGTTCAGCATATATTTTCCCTTAAATAAATTTCATGGTTTAGTGGCAAAAAGGGATGGCCAAGAAAGTGTCCAATGTTTAAAAAATACCTTTAGTTATAAAGAAATAAATACATAAAATTTTTAAGAAACATTTGTTTAGTTTAAACCATGCTAAAGTGCATATATATAGTTAAAAAAATGGAAGACTATTTACGAACTTTTATAATTTTTGCAATCAGGAATTCTTTTAAAAAAATTTTCAGGTTTAAAATGAGCGTCAGCGTTTTCAAAAATATCAGTTTATGTAAAGAAATATATATTAAAAATTTTAGTAAGCAATTTTCATTTCAAACAATGCTACGTTAAGTGTATGTATAGAATTAACGTAATAGAAGACATTTCTCTAATTTTTTGTAATATTTTCCAGAGAGATTTTAGAAGAAACTTTCAAATGAAATCTTCATTGCAAAAAATTATTAAGAATTCACAAAATGTCCTTCTCTATTTTTATATGCATGCTCATGGATGGTTTAGACTAAAAATTGCTTCTTAAAAATTTTCAGTATTTATTTTTTGACACATGGGGGAAGAGCGGGCAAGATGGACCGCTTAGAGAAACTTGGTTCAAAAAATAGTAAACTAGAGCAATTTTATATCTTTTTTATTGTAAACATATAGTGGGAGCATTGCTCTTAGATATCTCATACAGAATATAAATAAATAATAAAGTTCAATAATAATAACTCAATATAAACAAAAATAGAAGATTGTCCAATCTTACCCGGGCAAGATGGGACGCATAATTATATTTCAAAAACCACTGAAACTGATGTCAGAATAAGAGAATAATCGACAAGAAAAGCGTTCCTAAACATCACAGTTACTGCATAAGAAGCGGCCAAAACCGGAATAAGCACTGCAAGCTTCCTGAGCCCATTCCAAGCAATCTGAATATTGTCTGTCAATTAATTAATTATAAAAAACTTTTATAAATTTTTTTTAAATAATTTGTTAAGTAATATTTGCTAGTTCATATTTCTTTTTGATAATATTACCTTATTTTTTATGCTTTTTGACAAATCCGGAGAGTTTAGTTTTTATATTACACTTTTAGTCTACTTTGGCCGTCGCATCTTGCCCGGTCCATCTTGCCCGGATAGTACATATTTTAAAAAAGATATCTGCAAATCTGTCTAAATAAATAAATTTTAATTTACACTACTCATTATGTTTGTACAGTAATAACACTACATGGCCGCAAATTTGAAAAATTTGTTGCAATGTATTAAACAAATAATATCAGCATACAAATCAGGAGAAATATTTTACCGCTATATAAGAAAAACAAAGCAATGCTTGCACTTCGGCAACACCTTGTAAACTGACGAAAAAACTTGTGCATATTGAGAACAACAATATTTTCTTTCCGAAAACGCACTTTAGATGTCGCTATCGTGATGGGCATGGAAAAAAGAAGCAATGTCCCATCTTGCCCTACCTTCCCCTAAGGGTATTTTTTTAAAAAAAATTGACACTTAATTTATAATTTGAAACAAGTTTAAAGCTTTCCGAAATTATTTTTTTAGTTCAAAAATAATTATTTTCTTAAATTAAGAAGTCTCGCAGTGGACTGATCGTTAAGACACGGTTCCCAACAGATCACCGAAGTCAAGCATCACTGGTTGCGGTCAGTGTGCGGGTGGGTGACCACTTGGATCAGTCTGCGTAGGGACCGAGGGTGTGCTACCGTAAAGTGCTCGACTTCACGCGCAGGTCGTCGGGCTACTGAAGCGGGGGTGCCATCCCCTCCGCAGAGGATCAAAATTGTGATGGAATGTCTTCGGATCATCCTCCGGGATGTTTCCCAGACCGTCGCCAATAGCCCGCTGTGCAGCTCTAGTGCGACGTAAATTAACAACAACAATAACAACAACTTAAACTAAGAAAATAATTAAATCTTATTTTTTCCGTTTAAAGCATTTCCAAAAATTAAAATTTAAAAAAAATCACGAAGTTTTTTTAATATGTTAACTCTGGGCCGGGATAGCCTGGCTGGTAGGGCACTGAGCCCATGTCCAATAGTTCGTGTGTTCGATCACAGGCCGACCGAAGACTCCCCGTGTAGTAAATGGTGACTGATGCACGTTAAATCCGTCGAGTCGCAAAGTCCTCCATGTTCCCATAACAAATCAATACCTTTGGGGGTACAGATTTAAGAGTTTCCGTGTCTTCTGGAATGGTTCAATACAAGGCTAGTTGAACATTACCAAACCCAAAATTCCAAACGTGAACGTCGTGAACCCAAAATTGGGTCGACTGTTCAACGACGGATATAAAATAAAATAAAATATGTTAACTTTAAATATGCTCTTAACATAGTATTTTTTGGAGTAAACAAATCCTACTAAAAAATTAAGAGTATTTTATTTCTTGACGCATTTCAAGAAAGAATTTTGAAAGAACTAGAAAAAAAGAAATTCAGATTAGATTAAGAAATGAGCGTCAACAGTCAAATCCTTCTTAAAAATTTTAATTTCCTATTTCGCCGCACATTTTATTCGCCTATTTCGTATTTTTGGAAAAATTGGCACTTTCCTTGTAATCTGGAACAAGTTTCAAAAGATTTCTTCACTGCAAAAAAGTTTAAGAAATTCGTAATATATCAATTATTATGTTAACTAAATTATTACTCTTAACGCGTAGCATTGTTTGGACTAAAAATTGTTTCTTAAAAATTTTGAGTAGGGGAGAGTTGGATAAAACGGGATAGTCGGACAAAACGGGATACGTCGCCTAGGGACTAGACTATTGCAGCTCTGTAGTGGACAACAACAGAAACTTGTTATTCGACCGTGATTATTTCATTCTCGGTGCGTCCCGTCTCGAGATCACTATTTGATAGAAAGTAGTAGGTCTCAGATCTTTTTTATTCTATTTTCTTGTCATTTTCTACATTTACGTGCGTTGTTTTTTACATTGTACTGCCTACATATATGGGAATAAAATTCCGGTGAGTATTGAATTTTATTAACCATTTATTTACCAATATTTTTATGCGCGGACTATCTAATTTTCTTTTCACATTTAGGCAGCAGCCATGTTTGTTTCAAAAAGTGTCGGAGTCGGACAAAACGGGACACTTATGAGTTGGATAAAACGGGATAGAGTTTTTTATGTCCCGTTTTATCCTTCTGTTTATATGTAGGATTATTACCTTTTAAAATAGCCATATATTAGTGTAGGCCTAGACTTTTTGAACAACTTATTTATATCAGCTATATATATTTTTGAAAAATTTAGTCTCTTTGCATAGTAATGCAAAATTTGTTTATTAACGTTCATTATTAAGCATTTTATTTTCGGCTCAAGGATTTCACATTTTCTTTAGAACTAATTGTAATGTGTTTCTCTGATGAAGACTTAAGCTTTTTTATATATAAACTTCTTAATTTTCTGGATTGCTCAATTCTATCTAAATTCAATTCTAAAAAGAATTCTTCTCATTGTTTACTGAAGAACTTAAATACTACTTGATTATTAAAGAGTATTTCAGGGATGTTGCGACAACAATGGAGTGAATGAGAAGTAAAAGTGAATTAGAAATGGAAGAAAAGGAAAGGATGAATAAACTACAAAAAAGAACCAAGAGAATTGAAGAAAAAGCTGCTAAGAAATCTCTTTTAAGAGCACAAGGCACATCTCGACAACGAAAATTGCGGAAATAAGCCTTCATGTTTGAAAACTTTTAGTCTTCAAAAACAAATGCAGCATCATATTTTTTTGTGTACTTACTTATAAAACAACAATCTATATAAAAGTGTTTGAACAGTAAAATCCCATGAATATAGTTTATAGAAATATTGCTTTGCAGTTCTCTGTCAGTTAATTATGCTTTTCACTTAGTTTTATGCAAAAAATTGAATATTGTAAATCCTATCCCAGGTATGCTAAAACGGGATATGTAAGAGTTTGCAAATTAATTTTTTTTTTCTATTTCACAGTCATTAAAATTAGTTTAAAATATGTTTTTTGTGTGCTTCCATAAATGTTGTAGCTCCGAAAAAAATAATGTATGGTTTTCATTAACAGATATTCCGTAGTAAATAAAAACAATAATGGTATCCCGTTTTGTCCAACTCTCCCCTACTTATTTTTATATACATATGGGTATTTTTGAAGAAAATAATTATTCTCACTTTATAATCTGAAACAATTTTAAATATTTTTCAGTGTCAGTATAACATGCTGCTGCACTAAACGCGCCGGGATCGCCAAAGCTCTAAGTACGAGTTGGGTTAAACATCGTACAAGCTACAATGCCACCCTGTCGGGGACCAAGGCAGCTCTGTGGATCCGGTCGTCGGTACCGCGGGAAGACGAAAACAAAATCTAGTTTTGTTTTTCCGGAGACCACATTTTCAAGCAGAATTCCTCCTTTTTTTAGAAATCTCGATTAAATCACCCCATCTTAATCTCCACCCAATTTTTAATATTACCATGTCTCAACCTCTCGCTAACCATAACTATTTCACTTTCCAAATCTCACTCCAAATCACCAAAATTATAACTTTACATTAACCGAAAATGGTTTACCATCCATCAACTAACTTCATTCTCAATTGTTCAATCAAATAACTCTAATATTACATACTTGTAAAATTAAACTCCAAAGCCTCTGTAATCTCATGATTTTATTCACTATCAATTCTTGTAATTGTGATATTTATGTAATTTTGTAACTCTGACTAAATTACTGTACTGTTATCTTTTATTAGCACTGGTTCAAATAACGTTCAACGCTATCAGCTGTAAATTCATCAATCTACTAATTTAAGTAATTATCAACTTTGACCCACGATTATATTACTTCGATATAATTTTTCGAAATAAATTTTTCTAACCATTGTAATATTATGTGATTTTTGCAAGTTAACCATAGTTGAACCCTATACTTCCGTTCATCCAACACTGATTATTTGATAGTTGATCCCTTCTCCCCACCCGAAACTAATCTTTTAATTTTATTTGCTATATCTGTTTTCAATCCACTTTTTATTCTTTTTACTCCAACTGATATCCGGGTAAAGTTTTTTTTATCCTTCATCTTAATTGCCCCCTTTTTAGTTTTTATCCCCAATTTTATTTCTAGTGTTACCCTAGTTTCTTACAGTTATGTTATTTGTAATCTCAATTTAATTTCGTTATTTTCCATGTTCTAACCTTTCAGCACGATCAGACAGGCGAGTTTAGTGGGTCTGTAGGGTTGTACGATTGGGAACTAGATGCGCGAGACCGCACAAGCGTCTTCTGGGTGACGGCTGTGTGGTTTCCGAGTCCGAGGGGTCTGGGTCCTTCTGACCTCCGGAAATGCTCCGGATGTTCTACTCGGTGACCAAACAATACTGCGTTAGGACCATATTTATTGTTAACATATTGGAGGACACTTTAAATTTTTTAAATCATTTTTGGAAATGAGGAATTTATTTGAAACTTGTACTAGATTACAAAGTAAACGTCAATTTCTTAAAAAAATACACATAGATGTGAAGAAATAAATAAATAAATTTTTTAAAGAAGTGTTTGTTAGTGCAAACCGCGTAACTTTAAGAGCAATCTTTGTTATCTTAATGGAGGACATTTGGCAAATTTTTTATAATATTTTGTAATGAGGAAAGTAATCAAAACTTGTTTCAGATTTCAAATAAATTCATATTTTTTCAAAAATGTCAATGTGTTTCATAAAGTTAACACTCACAATTTTTAAGATGCAATTTTTAGTCCAATTATACATAGGGAACAAAGCCGGGCATTTAGAGATTTTTTTATAATTTTTTGCAGTGAGTATTTATTTTGAAACTTGTTTCAGAGGAGAAAAAGTAAAATTGTTCAGATTTAAAAGTGAACGTCACTTTTGTCAAAAGTAAAAATATTTTTCAAGAAATAAGTAAAGTTTTAAGAAGGATTTGTTTATTCACGATATGAGCATATTTAATGATAACATAATAGAAAACACTTCGTTAATTTTTTTAATAAATTTTTGCAATGAGAAATTCTTTTAAAACTTTTTCAGATAAAAAATAAGTGCAAATGCTCCAAAAAAGCCTTATTTGTGAAGAAATAAATACTCAATATATTTAAGAAGCATTTTAGTTCCAATTATGTTGTGTAAAGAGCATATGTATAGTTAACATGTTCTAGTTTATTTTGCAAATTATTTTAAGTTTTTTTGCAATGAGAGAATCATTTGAAACTTTTTTCATATTACAAACTGAGCGTCAATTCTTTCAAAAATACCCATATGTGTTAAAAAATAAGTATTAAAAGTTTTGAAATTTAAGTTAATTTATTTGTTTACTCAAAACAAAACTGCGTTAAGAGCATATTTATAGTTAACATATTAGAGGACACTTTCCGAATTTTTTATTGAGGGTTTTTGAAATGAGAAATTTATTTGAAACTTGTATTAGATTACAAAGTAAACTTCAAATTCTTTAAAAAATACACACAAATGTGAAGAAATAAATGACCAAATTTTGTCTGAAGATTTGTTAGTGCAAATCATACTACGTTCGGAGCATTAATATAATTATCTTAATAAAGGATAAATTGCGATTTTTTTTCTCCAATTTTTTGATATGAAGAATTCATTTGAAACTTGTTTCAGATTACAAATGGAGCATCATTTATTAAAAAATACCAATATGTCTCAGAAATCAAGTATTCAAAATTTTAAGAAGGATTTGTTTAATCACGTTAAGAGTATAAATGTATAATTATTGTGAGGGATGACAATTTGCGAACTTTTTTTTAATTCTTTGATAAAAATAAAACATGACATTTTTATAATTATTTGCAATGAGAAATTCATATGAAACTTGTTTCAGATTCAAATGTTAGCATCGAATTTTTAAAATATGCTCATAGTTTCGAAGAAATAAATAAATGAAATTTTAGAGAAGCATTTGTTTAGTCCAAACCATAAAATGCGATGCTACACGATCCCCACTAGGAGCTATCAGGTCTAACTCTCTTCCATACTGAGGAAGTTGGGTGTAGCGCTCATCCCATAGCACTATAGTAAGTGAACTAATTAACCCTGAAAGTAGGGTGTAGTGACAAAATTGTATTGATTGTCAAAATTTCAGTTACAAAATTGTGTTAAATATTGTCCAATATTTTGAGCACTGGGTCTCTCTCTCTCTCTCAGAACTATAAGGTGTTTAAACTGTGGTTTTTTCAACTATAACAAAATAAATGAAGATCAAGAGGGAAGAACTGTTAATATCCATTTTTTTTTCTTTACAAAAATGCGATTGGATCGTAATCTGTTGAAAATTGAAAATTAATAAGTTTTGTCAAATCTATAACGATGAAAAGCTGTTATATCTGAGAGTTATTAAGCAGAGAGGGCGGGCTTGGGGGGAAAAACGGTAATGGTTACCACAAAATCTATCCCCCTCTCCCAGAATGAACTTTCATGGTTATGAACCGTTCTTCCAGATTCATCTTTTTTATTCAGTGTTGCTATCAATTGAACTACTTTGTTACTAATAAATTTATGAATTGATTGAAACACAAGAAAACAGAAACAATAGAGTCGAAAATTGTCATTTTTATTTAATTAAATACCAAATAAGGCCTAAATCGAAAATTACATCATTAGAACATGAAATGAAATTCATCTGCCTCGATAAAATGACAAAAACGATGGCTTCGACGAGATTTCCTTCAAATAAATCGTTCTGAGACTGTCTTTTGCCGATCACCTCTAACTACTCTTTATTTTTTTTCACGCAGGAACAGAATAACTTACGGAAAAAGCGTCCGACACGTTTCTTTTTAGTCTTTTTCTGTTTCCCTGCTCCAACAACCTCATTTTCGGCAGTCTCATAACTATCACACCTAAGAAAAAAAATCAATGTGCTTTAAATTAAGATTCCTGTATAGAATATGATATTTAATCAACTTTTAAATTCACTTATTCATGCTTATTTTTCTAAGCAAGAAAAAGAACTATAAGATCATGATAAACACCTTTTTTTTTAAAGCCGTAATGTCTAAAATTGTTGAACTTCTTTTTAAAGATAATATTCAATATTCCATATTTTGATTTCATTTTAAAAGATGAAGGTTGGCTGAAATGTTGGCTATTTTGAATAAATATTTATTATTTTGCATTATTAATTTAATAATACTCGAAATGATTATCAATTGTGTGACAAGGAAATTTTTACTCAGTTTTAAATATTGTTATTTTAAATGACAAAAAATTTAAACGAAATTGGTCCAAATTATCATATTTTAAGTAGACGTAAACTTGAAGTTTGATTTTTTGACAACTATTAAAACGAAATTTTAACCACTTTGGTTTAAATTATGATTTTTATCATACATGCATGATTTAATTTAGCATAAAAATTTGCATACCTTTTTAAAAATAAACTAATGAAAATTCCGATGAAACTATTGCAACCTTTTAAAAACAAACTTATCAACTCAAACAAAAATATAATACCTTTCTCTGTCCTCATTTCCATAATCCAGTTCATGGGTGAAATTGTCTGCCACAATTTCAGGTTTCACACAGGATGCAACTTCTACATCCAGAATATCCACACTAAAACTATAAAAATCTATTGTTAAAACTTTATTTGCACAATTCAATCATTTCAGAAAAAAATTAAATTTATTCGTGTAATTTTAAAACTATTCTATATTGTAATTTATTTCTTCCAATTTAATATCGCATTTCTGAAAACAAAGTTTTTTGAATGTCCAGCATTAAAGATTGGTCTAGGTAAAAGATTTTGCATCCAAAATGACAGTCAGTAAGAAATGTACGTTTGTAAATTTGTCATTTTTAAACAATGATTAAATTGGAAGTTAGAAACTTATTTCAATTCCAAATTGGAATAGGAAACTATTTAAATTCATTTCCCCCCATCAAATTTTAAAATCTATTTCGTATTTTTCCTGAGAAAATACCATGATTTGAGCAAAATAAATAAAAAGGTTAAACAGTTTTTATGAAATAATAATGTATATGAAATATTAGAAAGCACTATTTTTTGTGGATATAATCCTTAGAGCTAATGGCTAAATTATATTTTTCCTTATTTCCTTTCCCACCTTCTTTTTTAAATTTTAAAATTTTTTGAATGTAAATTTTTTTTAAATATTGATTTTGCGAATATTTTATGAAAGCATTTTTTTAGCCTTTAAGAAATCTTAATATCTTTACTCATATTTATATATATATTCTGTAACATAGATTTAATTCAGTTAAAAATTAAAATACCTTCCACAATCCACCTTTGCAAAACCCCGATTATGGGTGAAAGTTTTTTCAAAAATCTCCAGCTGAACAGATGCTTCAGCTTCCTTTTCCAAAGGGCATATTCCAACTCTGAAAATGCAAAAAGTTGTTATAAACTTTCTTTGCAGTTTTTTCCTAGATAATTGCTAACAGATAATAAAAAAGCTCTGCTATTCATGTTATTTAAGAAAAGAAAAACATATTATTTTAACCCCAATGGTTGAGAATCAATTTATCTGAATATAGAGCATTCAATTAAATATTTTACTTCTGAAACAAAATATTTTATCTTTAAAAGGCAATGCAGTAAAGTACATTTATTTTATTTGTTTAAATATTATGCACCGAAAGTTGAAAGTTTTTTGAACTTGAATTTAAACATGAAAGCTAGCAAAACCACTGTTTGATTATCACTCTATATCAGTTGTATGTAAAAATCAACTTCATGTTTTTGTACAGAAACAACAGAGGTTTCATTCTTTCCTTCATAATAATCTTTTCTAAATTTACATATAGTTACTGAATTATCCTTTTTGTAACAGAACACAATAGAGATTACGAAATTAATTTCATGTAATTAATGTAATAAATGTAATTTATTACATTTATTTATTATGTGTATTTTTCTTACATATAATATCTCGGAAAAATATTTTTAACTTCTAAATCAAAATGTCAGTAAATTGAAGCATAATATGAAGTAAAATTTGCCGTAAATGCTTTAATTCGTCACAATATTGAGTTTGTAAAAAATTTGAACTAAATTAAGGTTCACAACTTTACAAATTACCAAAAATGCAGCATCTTTGGAGTTCAAAATTGAAGGATAAAATTTTTTTACCATATAGAAAGTTTTACTACTCTGCTTTAAATAAAATTATACATGTAGTTATATTCTCTTTTAATGTTTACTTACAGTCTTTTTAAAACGCAATATTTAAATAACGAAAACTATGCATTAAAGTATTTTAAATTGTTTAATTGTCAAAATATATATATTTTTGTTTTGATGACGTTGACAATAAAGTTGTATCTGAGAAGTTTCCATAATTATTTGCTCTTTGATGCTGGCCAAAAAAAATTTTTTTCTTTATATTTCAAAAGGTTTGTATAAAATTTCATCTTAAAGTTAATTTGCAATTAAGAAAAAGAGTGTTCCTATAGTGTTTTTTCAGAATTATTTTCCAGAAGGGGGAGAAAAAAATTATCAGTCCTTTTTTATATTTCAACTCAATGATTTACATTTTATTCTAAGAAAAAGTTAATAAAATAATTACTAAAAATTAAAGTTTTGCTTAATCAGGGACCGCTGTCTGGAAAAGATTTAATATATATTAAAATGTATGGGTATATTAAAATGTGTTTATGACATTACATGTGTTTCATTGAAAAGTGTTTCGATGAGAAATATAAGTAGTTTTTCAATATTCGGTTGATGTTCATGTTAAAAAAAATTTATGTTGTCAAAAATTTCTTATTGTTTAGATGTTTCAGTCTTTGTCATTTCTGGTTCCATAATTAGTTGAATTAAAATATTCATTAATCAGTTAAATAGAATTTGAAATCATTTTAAAAGTATTTAAAAGCTGAATTTTTGTTTTTTGAAATATTTTTCATGTTACCAAATCAGCAAATCAGACATGACATTATAAATCTTGAAATATTTTACAAATGAAAACTATTTTTGAATTTATTTTTATTATATACATCTTTATTGATGCTCAAAAGAAACAAAAATATCAGCAACGTCAACTAACAATTTTATATTCCGTTGATTTTATCATTAATTAAATTTTTTTATATGGTTTAATGAGTTCATTTTTGGAGAAATTTTGTTCTTAAAGGTTTAATACATACCTTTCTGTTTTAGCATCATCATCACTAATTTGCGCAGAATCACTTTTTTCTGCGAAATATGATGCTTCAGAATCTACATTCCAATAAATATGCCTAAAATAATGAAATAAATTATTTTTAATTTTCCTTTTTTTTCAAGGTAACTCAAACATATGGAGACGTGCTTTAAAAAATTTATTTCACTTTTGTCATTTAATCAAGATATTTATTTTATAATTAAACAATAATTTTTCAATTATAATGACAAGAGCATAAGATTTAAGTAAAAAAAAATTTCTGCATCAAATTGGATAGATAAAAGTAAGTTTAATCTTTATAACAAGTACAGAAGTCTTCTACTGCATTTTTTTAAAAAATGAAATTGTGTTGAAATGTGAAAAATTATTTTTTCTTGATAAATTTATTTTCCTTTTTTAACTATTCTAGAATTACTTTATAAACCTAATGCATAGATTTGATAATAAATTATTATTTTATGCTCTTATCTGAACAACATTATCTATATTTATACAAAATTATGACATAAAGTTTAATAACGCATGCGTGTAAATCAATATTTAGTGACTCGCCTTTAAATAGAAAATTTTTAGAAACATGCATACACACAAAGCTATATTTTTTTAAAAAAAAAATTCCATGCAACCATCATTTATTTTTTTAATTAATTGATTTAAACGTATTTAATACCAAAATGAATAGTTATCCTTAGTACAACTTATGACATTGAAAAATACGTATCTTTTTTATTTTAATAATAAACTGAAGTTATTATTTATAAACATACGTACTAAATATAATTGGAATACCAGCACTGCCTGGTTTAGAAATTATTATTTTATAGAAGTAACATTTTTAATGCAACAGAGAAAATAAAGAATATTTGTTACTCGTATTACAATAAATTTTTTAAAGAACTATTTTAACTAAAATTTGCATAAATACCTTTCACTTTCAACAATTTCACTCGCGATTTTAGGAGGGACACTTTTCTCCTCATATGCATATTCGAAGGAATCGAACATCATATCTTCCCAAGTATTTTCATCAAGTCTGNTTAATAAAATAATTAATAAAAATAAAAGTTTTGCTTAATCGGGGATCACTATCTAGAAAGGATGTGATAGCTATTAAAATGTTGGGGATATTAAAATGTATTTATGACAGTACATGTGTTTCATTGAAAAGTGTTTCGATAAAAAATATAAGTAGTTTTTCAAAGTGTGTTATATTCGGTTGATGTTTATGTTGAGAAAATTTCATGTTGTCAAAAATTTCTTATTGTTTAGATGTTGCAGTCTTTGCTACTTCTGCTTCCATAATTAGTTGAATTAAAATATTCATTAATCAGTCAAATAGAATTTGAAATTATTTTAAAAGTATTTAAATGCTGATTTTTTGTTTTTTGAAATATTTTTCATGTTACCAAATCAGCAAATCAGACATGACATTATAAATCTTGAAATATTTAAAAAAAATTCCATTTTCTTCGTTTTACAAATGAAAACTATTTTTGAATTTTTTTATTTCATGCATCTTTATTGATGCTCAAAACAAACAAGAATATCAGCAACGTCAACTAAGAATTTTATATTCTATTGATTTTATCATTAATTAAAAAATTTTTGATATGGTTTAGTAAGTTCATTTCTGAAGAAATTGTGTTCTGAAGGTTTAACACGTACCTTTCTGTTTCAGCATCATCATCACTAATTTGCGCAGAATCACTTTTTTCTGCGAAATATGATGCTTCAGAATTCACATTCCAATAAATATGACTAAAATAAAATAATAAATTATTTTAAATTTTCCGAATTTTCCAAGATAACTAAAACTATTGGACACATGCTTTTAAAAATTTATTTCACTTTTTCATTAATTCACGATATTTATTTTATAATTAAATAATGATTTTTTTTAATTATAATAAAAAGAGCATAAGATTTAAGTAAAAAAAGGTTTCTGAATCAAATTTGAAAAATAAAAGCATGTTTAATCTTTATAACAAGTATAGAAGTCTTCTACTGCATTTTTTAAAAAAAATTGAATTTACGTTGAAATGTGAGAAATTTTTTCTTGATAAATTTATTTTCATTTTTTAACTATTCTAGAATTACTTTATAAACCTAATGCATAGATTTGATGATAAATTGTTATTTTATGCGCTTTCAGAGCAACATTATCTATATTTATAGAAGTTTATGACATAAAGTTTAATAACGCATAAACGTTTAATAACGAAAATCAATATTTAGGGACTCGCCTTTAAATAGAAAATGTTTAGATATATGAATATACATAAAACTATATTTTAGTTTAAAAAAAATTCCATGCAACCATCATTTCTTTTTTGAATTAAGTAATTTAAATGTATTTAGTACCAAAATAAACTGTTATCCTTAGTACATCTTATGACATTGAAAAATATGTATCTTTTTTTAAAAAAAAAATAGCCAGAAAACTACTATTTATAAACGTAAGTATTAAATATAATTAGAATACCAGCACTGCCTGGTTTTGAAGTTATTGTTTTATAGTTGTAACAATATTAATGTAACAAGGAAACTAAGGAATATTTGTTACTCGTATTACAATAAATTTTTTAAAGAACAATTTTATTTAAAATTTGCATAAATACCTTTCACTGTTATCAATTTCACTCGCCATTTTAGGAGGGACACTTTTCTCCTCAATGTCATATTCGAAAGAATCGAGCATCACATCATTCCATGTACTTTCATCAAGTCTAAAATAAAATAATAGAGAGTTTATTTATTTATTTTTGGTTAATTTTTAACACCCAAGTTCATACATAAATTTCTCACATATTTATATTTATAAGAAATTGCTAGAATAGAAGAGTTTTCTGAAAAATATTCAAAATTGAAAACATATCTAAGGTTTAGTTAACTTAAAAACAGTCCTTTATTATTTTAAGAGCTGAAATATGTAAAAGTGTTAAATACTGCGGTTAAACGAAAATAAAAAGTGAACATCCTGATCTAACTTTTGATTTAATGATCGGATTTTTAAATCATGATTTGAGGGCCTAATATTGTATATGTTAATTAATTAGTTCTCTTGAATAAACTATTGAGATTATATTTTCACGATTGTGGCTTCGCTAATATTTCAAGAGGTAAAATATAAATCTGTTGAAAAAAGTCATTATTCAGAGACAGTTCATTTATCTGATTTTGCAACTTAAAATATTGTATGCAGTAATTAATTAGCATATTTAAATTATTATTTCAAACCATTAAAGAGTCTTTGTACGTACACAACCCAAACATTAGATCCAAAGTTATTCAGAATGTCCTATTTTTATACCCACTGTAAACATTCTGACAATGATTTTTATGATAAAATAGATTTAAGCATTAACTTTAACAATTAACTTTCCAAATGGTCAGTATTTAATATTTCAATTTTATTAATAATTTATTTTTCAATTAAATGTAGACATAAAACATAAATTAACAATTGCAAAAATCAGTTAATGGCTTTTAAATGTACTTTAATGCCTTTTAAATGTTTTACTACAGAATTCTTAATAATTCTCATAAGTCTAGTTTTTTCAGATGTACATGCTCAGAATTGTTTTCCTTTTCCATTCAATAGTGATGATAAAACTATATTTTTTTATATGTCAAAATATTAAAAAAGTATACAGGAGAAAACTTATTGCATATTTACGAATTTAACATAGATAGATATACCTATGACTTCTAACAACATTCTCAGGGACTCTTTCCGGAAACCACTTGCTAATGATATTCCAAAAAGAAAATGTGGGATCAGGTAAAATATTTGGCTCCACAGTATCATTAATCACACTGTTTGACACATCAATTTCCCCACTAAAATGAAAATATGGTGTTAGTATCTTTACTACTTTCTTTACATATTCTTCATTCATGTTTGCACTTAAAGATTTATGTGTGATTTATTTGATTAAAAAGATATAAAGAATTCCTAAACTCGAAGAAGAAAGTAATTTAAAATTGTTTTTAAAAATGTTCGAAAAATTTTTAGGAAATTAAAGCAAAATAAATATTTGGAAAGTAAAATAAATAAAATACATAACCTCGTTATCAGCTCACACGATTATATTTCAGTCGTTACAATGTAGATTTTAAGTACAATTTACAATGTAGCCTGCCTAACATCTAAAAATCGAGGTCAATATTCAATATCTTAAGGATTCAAAGATATACGAAAAGCATTTAAAATACTGAACATTTTTTGTTGTGATATAAAGCTGGATTTGCTTTTTTTAACTGCAGAGTTGTTGCCATGAAAAAATAAACTTTGATAAAGTTCATTTATAAACATATGTTTTTTTTAATGCATCAAATATAAAACATAAAAAAAACAACTTCAAAATATCTAAAATTGAAATGAATTTTCCGTCAAATACTACAAATTATGTAAGAATTTGTAATATCAAGTCAATCCAAAGAAAGTTCTGATTTATTATAGTTATTGTTGGACGGAAAAAAAGGAAGTAACAGCAATGGGGTTGCAAAAACGAGACATTATCTGTGAGAATAGATGATTTTTCCTTAAAAAACAGTTATGGTCGATAGTAACTGAACAGACTGCAGAGCAATGGTTGCTTCCAGTATACGGCATGGTCTATTACATAATACTTCAATAAAGTTGCTTGACAACGTTGGTGTTGGAGTGTATTTAGAACCCATTGCGTTCTATGCCACCCTTGGTCCATTGCGGACCAATTTTGATGGAGAACTGGAGGCAATTAGAATTGTAACAGAGCAAATCAGGGTTAGATCAGTTCAGATTGACACCATAGTTATTTTTTTCAGACTCTCTATCAGCCATACAGGCTATTGCTGCACATAATGTTGCAGAGTCAAATATTATTGACTCCAGCAGAAGAAATATTAACCTCTTAGCTTCTGAGAGAAGGACTGTTGTTCTGCAGTGGATTCCATCTCATGTAGGAATAAATGGTAACGAATAGGCTGACACATTAGCAAAGAAAGGAACAGAGATTTTGCAATCAGGTAATGCGAAAGTACCATTTTCATCAATTAAAAGAATTATAAAAAAATAATTGTGAAGAAAAGCTATGATGCTAATGTAGTAGAAGAAATCAAGAATAAGAAATGGAGGTATTAAATTAAAAATTCCAAGCTCCCCTAGATCCACTGCAGTGGCGGCGTTCCGTCTGGAGACTGGACATGACTGCCTTGCTAAACATCTATACAGAATTGATATATTTGGCAGTCCTATGTGCACTTTGTGCAACCAGAACTTTGAGATGGACAAAGATCATTTGCTCAGTTGTTCCTCATTAAATGAAGAAGATTTATTCAGTCGATATTGGTGAGCTAGGGAGGTGATGCAATTGGTATCCAGCGACTGATTCCCGTTCATGTTTAAGTGGTTCACGTTTTGCAAGTATTTATTGTTCCTGTTATTATATTGTTCTTGTATTGTTCAATGGTTTAGTTTTTGTTTTATATGCTCCAATCTCATGCATCTTTGATGCATGGGGGCCAATGATGTAAAGTCAAGTGCTTTCGCAATTAAAAAAATTTTTTTAAAAAAAACTTCAATAAAGCACATGAATTGTAAATAAATATTTTCTTCAATTAAATTCGGTTAATAAACTATTAAATCAATCAGAAAAGAAAGTTATCTGTTCTGACTTCCACAAATTATATTTATAATACATTTTTGGCTTAAAAATAAATCTTAGTACCTTTGAGCCACAATATTCTCTTTTGGTTCGGAATGTGTTTCTCCCAAATCTTTTTCCAAAGATTCCTTCCTTGCACTTTCCACACTGAAAAACGTAATAAAATATCGTTTTTATTATTTAAGCAGATAGCTATACATACATTTAATAGAAAAGATTTTATTCTATTAAATTAATTAATAAAAATATTTTAAAATATTTCGTGAAAATTCCATTATATAAAAGCTTAGAACTGAAGACTGCTCTTAAGAAATATATTATATCCAAAAAACTAGTTACAAGTTAAGAACTGTTATTTTTTCTTAAAATTAAAAATGAAATTGAAAATTAAAATATGTAAATTAAACCAATAAATTGAAGATATTATATTTTTCACTAATTTAAATTTGATTCATAGTTTGATTAAACTCAATTTATATTTTACCTAACATAGATTTCGCAGCCCTGAAATCACTTCCTTTTTAATTGAAGTATATCCGAAAAAGAAGCAATTAAAAAAAGATTTTTTAAGCTAATTTCAATAATGTAACTTTGTATAATTTGTATAATTTAAGTTTTTGAAAAATCTTCTCAATATCTCACCCTTTCTTCCTTTTCTGTGAATGCATTTGACTCTTCAACTCCATTCATAAGACGTTCAACTGTAAAAAGTACTTCTGTTCCTTTCTTTAAATTTACTTCTTGGTTATAAAATTATGAAAAAGTGAAAGTGGAAGGTCTATTTAAGAAACGGAGTTATAGGGGGCGGGAAAGGAGGGTCGTATTTAGATTCAACTTTACATTTTACATAAGAATCAAAAGATGTCTCAAATTTTTCTTTTCTTTTTACGGTACAGAGTAATTAAGGAATTGTTTGCATGTAGAACAAAAATTATTTTTGAAAGTTTTTCGTACCATTCTACACCATCGTCACCAGACTTTTCAGAAACACATTCTTCAGTATAAATCAACTGTTTAGAACCATCGTCCCACATGAATTCCCTGGAACAATAATAAAGTTTTATTTAATGTTTACAGTTGGCCAGATTTGAAGTATTTATCAGCGTATATTTTTTCTAATTTTCTTTTATTTATGCAATTAAATTGAAAGATTTATTTAATGAGAAAGGGAATTTTTTTTTAGTTTTGATTAAAAATTACTTGTTTTTACTACAAGTAAAAGTTATTTTCATAAATTCTGTAATGAAAAAGTGTTAAGTATAACTCAAAAATGAGAACGTATTTTTTTTAATTATTTTAAAATTTTGTTTATGCTTAAACGTGAAAAAATTAATTTATATAAATTAAATCTTTTCCAACTATAAATTAATTTCTTTTTTTTAAAAAAAATAGACTAAGGAATAGACTTTGTTACTAGTATGTTATTTTACTTTCGTGTCAAAACAACATATACTCTAAAACAGAATGGATAAATGCTGAAAGTGTTAAAATTGTTGAACAGTCAAGTAGCTGAAAAGTACAAAATAATTTCCCTTTTTTTCAATGCAAGTACCAGTATTTTTTTATTCCTTATAATTACAACTAGTAGCTTTAAAGTATAATTTGTGCTGAAATTGAAATGTGAAATATATAAATCAAATCGTTTTGTCTGTAAAGGGCTCAAACCGTGTGAGGATAGATCGATATTTTTGGAAGTGGTAACGACATCTGAATCTTTTAAGCACCACAATTTGTATTTTTAGAACCATCCATGATACTGATACGTCTTTATTTTTAATTAAAAATGCTTCATCAATAAAAGTTTTATAGATACCTGTTGTTTTCAACAACTTCATCTCCCAATATAGGATGGAAACTTTTTTCCTCCCATTTGCATTCAACTAACTCAAGCATGGAATCATCCAACACTCTTTTATCCCGTCTATAATAAAACATATAGTGTGCCGTTAATTAAATCCTAGGTTTTATACGGGACGTTGTGACAGGAAAAAAAATTTTTAAAAAATAAATACAGTGCAAATGCGACATTTTTGTAAAATTTGCCATTTTGAATTCTTATGATTCTAAGTAATTTTAATTACTGATATAAAATTACGAATAATATTTTTAAGTATTCCAATTAATTAAGTACATATTTTTAGTAAAAGTACATATATGTATCGAAATAAGTATTTAGAAGAGAAAAAAATTCCTAATTCCTTTTATTCTTCAGCTACATTACTAAGTCCCAACCTACTCTCCTTCCTACTTTACTTTAATTAAATCAACTTTAAGTGAAAAGAATTTTCATTAAAAATAGTGTTATACGTAATATACAATAAAGCTTATCAAGCATGCAAGCGAGATTTAGTACTACAGGTGATGATTTCGTGATACAGGTCGATAACGCAATGCCGCACAGGGCTTGTATTGTGGATGATTATCGTCAGGATTAAGGAATTCAGCACATAGAGTGGCTTTCTCGATCACCGGATTTGAATCCCATCGAGCATGCATGAATGCTTTGGAAAACGTGTAACTGCTTTTAATCTTTCTCCTACCACGCTTGCAACTTTGCAAGAACAATGGCTAAACTACCAACAAAACTAGTAGACCTCTTAATTGAAAGTATCATTCATATCTGTATGTGCCGTATATCTGGTAGAGGATATTATAGTCCATTCTGAAAGTGCGTATTCTATTTAAACCCGCACTTGGTGTATTCATTTCATACGTATGCTAATTTCTGCGAAACCATAACTGTCTGGTGAATACATTTTATGTTGTATTATACATAATTATGTGCACTATTTTGGGGACAATTTTATTTTTAATTATATATGTTAGATTTTAAGTTAGGGTCATTTTCACGATTTTTCCTTAATATGATGAGTTTATGAGGATAGATTTACTTATAAGGACAGAGTGTTTTACAATGACATTTTAAGTAACTGATTTGATTTAAATAAAATTACGATACCTCCAACCAATTATATTCCAGATGGAAAAACCAGGTCCAGATAGAAACTCTGGTTCAACATATCCACTTATCTCATCATCTTGAAGACCTAAGTCTTCCCTAAAATTATAGTAAGGTATTTCAAATTTTTTACACTTTATACATGTTAAAAAAAAGTATTATAGTTTCGGCATATTATTATAGTATATATATATAATATGCCAAAACTATAATGAATGTTGAATATTCTTTTTTTAATATATCAAGAAATTCAGATTTTATAATAGCGGTACTTCATCCAGTTCAGACCTTTGAACAACATTTCAGTGTGAATATCTTCACAGGAAATGGTCGGTGATTTGATTAGTAATCATTCTCTTTAGAAATATGAAATCACAATAATTTTAGCTTAAGTGGTAAAAAAAATTTATTGAATTTCTTCATGAGATGCAGAGATCCAGTAGAAACTTGAGTACTTTAGATAGCTCGAAAGTGGTTTCAATGTTCCACTTCATTTTGACCACTTGACATTTTTAAAAACGTAGCGATCGTATATCACGTTTATGAGTTGTTGTAAGACGTGTAGAACATTGATATTTCAAATAGTTTTTAATACTGTAATTGAATGAAACGAGATGGTAAATGAATGAAATAAATAGATGAAGCATAATATATGTATGAATGAATAAAAATTGATGGTTCTGAATAAATAAAATTCCATGCTATATCAGAAACCAACAGATTTATTTTACAAAAAACTAAATTTGCGAGTAGTATGAGATAAATTTTGTTTTAATTCTAACTGTTTATATTAATCAACCGTAATATTATTGCTTTGTAATTTTTCTACTTATATAGCTTCTCTACAATACAACAATTTATCTTTATTTTCTATCTATGCATTAAAGAAAAGTTTTATTTGTGACGAAATTCTAACATAGCTAATATCTATAACAGTACTTACTCAATATTATCCAATTCCTCACCAGCTGCATTATTAGTTTCCTCTGAAGCTAAAAATAAATTAGAAATGTACTTTTTATTCAAATTTTTCTTGTTCGAAAATATATTTAATGATACTTGCAAAAAATTCGCCAAGAAATGTTTAAAACTCTACATTTTAGTAACTAACAGTATGGAAGTAGCCATGTTATCAGCATTGCATATTAGCTAGGCCAGTTGCTCAAACCTGTTAGGTTTCAAACCACAGTCGAGAACAGAACTTTTGTCCAATGCAATAACTTAGAAACATTGCTATCGTGCTGTTGTTTAGACAAGAAAGATATCTTTAAGTTTAAATTTAAACAGTATAAAGTTTTTATGCATGACATTGTTTAATATTTGAAAATTGTGTGAAATATATGTTAGATAAAGCTTGCTTTTGAACAAAAATAATCTTTGACTGCATCAGTTACAAAAGAATTTACAGTTTTGAAGTTACTGCTGCTGATTAACTCGGTAAATTCTACTGTCAGGATCATGCTATAATCATATTTGAAAAAAGTTATTTAAAGTTACAAGAGTTTAAAAAGTGTGTGGTTTGTACTTACCTGTTATTTGAGGAAACTTCTGCAACTTTTGGAGCCAGTAATTTAATACCGCTCGGTTATATAGAAAACTCATAATTAAATATGAAAATCGCAGTGAATTCAAGCACATTCACCAAGTAAAGTTCAAAAGAGAATGATTGAAAAATTATTTTATTCCTCTTTGTTGCTGTTCTTAACAATTGATGTATTGCTACCAACAATGAGTTAAAATATTTAAAACTATGTCTCTTTTTTATTTTTTTATAGTATTCCATTATTTCCAAGAATGGAAGTATTGTTGCAAATCTTAAAAAATGATATTTTTGTATTTGGTATCAATCTTGAAAATAAGATAGTTTTGCATTGTTGGTAAACCGAAGAACACTTTCGACAGAAAGACCTTTTTACTTAACTATTTAAAAATTTTACTATGAGTTTACAAGCAACTAACAGTATTGAGTAGTTTTTGCTTCATTTTATGCCTTGAAATGTGTTCAATTAAAATTAGTTACACAATTACGAAATTTAAGATTGTAAGTTTTTTTTTGATACAAGAAATTTGAAAAAAATTTCAAAAATACCTACATTACTAAAAGTACAAACTTTTCTTATTCTGCTCTATTTACTTCAATGTAAAATGAAGCAAATTCACCTATTATTAATTTATTAGTTGCTTAATAATTAAGAAATATGAGCACACATAATTCTCTGCAGATTAACACGAAAAAAGTAGAATTTTGTTTCGTGTGAAGAAGAGCTTAAAAGTGGTTTTTTGCTATTTAAAATTATTAAATACTGAAACTATACTTTTTCTGCACTGACACTCATAACAATTCAATTGTGATTGATAGAAACAAGTTTGACAAGGACTAATTTTTTAATTAATTCATTTTTATCAAAAACTAGATGAGATTGCAAACAGACTCCGTGTAATTTGTGGTTTCATTGCTCCAAGTCAATACATTTTCGAAAGCATACAGTTAATGCATTTTCGAAACCTCCGTGCCATGTTATTCATACTTTATTTCTTTCAACATGCAGTTTTTTTTCTCGTTAGAATTGGTTAATCATCGCACAGCGGAGCTTTCCCGTTAACACGAATGACTTGCTAAGAACTATAATGGATCCTGTTTATTTTTACTTACATATTACGGACACTGATAGTTTCGGACTATATAAGGGTAAAGATGTAATAATAGATATTTCAAACAAAACAGTTCAATTGAGGCACTTTTTGAATATTTTTGAATAATATTGGAATGCACTCTCCAATAATTGCAGAGTGCATTTGAACTCAGCGTAAAAACAAATATCTAAGCTCTCTCTTAAGTTATATTGTTATTTGCAGATCGGATATTAAAAATGTACGGTTGGCTTTGGGTTTTTAATGTGTGTACCGTGTGCAAAATGAAAAGAAAAACGAACCACCCTTAATAACTTTTGATCTAATGATCGGATCTTTACGTTCTAGGACTCAATCTGAATGGTTTAAGGAGGGGGGGGGGGCTTCAAATATGCTAATTAATATGTGCCTTAGAGGAGAGATTTACATAGAGATAACCAGTTGCCCTAGTTGCAGAAAATGTCACGTAATTCAGGGACGATATTCTCTCAAGTAAACCCCATTCGTAATCTCTGACTAAATGTAGGTGGATTGCTGTGCTGTATTTTGAACTATAAAATTCAATTAGAAATGGTCGCATACGGATGTGAAGAAAAATTCATAAAAAGAAGACCTTTTGCATTTTACAAATAAGATTTTTATTCTTTTATATTCGTTTTTAGACATTTATTTGCAATTTATATCTTAGCACGAAAGGTTACGGAATGAATTTAATTGGTTTTTAACTTGCAAAATAGCTAAAAAAAATTTATTGTTATACGTAGTCTCAACAAAAGTTAATGCATTGATTAAAATTGATTATAATCACGTTATTCATGTAACAGGCCTCTATTGTACGGTATGTATATATGTTACGAAAACATGTTTTAAAAATTTTACTCAATATTATAAAGTAAAGCATTCCTGCAATGGTTCGTTGAGGACCAGGGGATCATGGAGGTTAAGCTGCTACAATTTCGTGACCAACAGCCATATAAGTGACAAAATATTCCTGTACGATGCAACCAGAAACTATGAATTTTTCGCCAAGGCAGTTTAGTTTGTCTATCGTAAGAACTCCTCCCACCACAAAGTCTGAGACCGTATGCCGCTATGGAAACAAGGATAACTCATTTCAGGGAGGCATAGATATAAAGCCAGAGAGGGTAGCTGCTCTTCACTCTAGGGCTAATACAATTGACTGACGAAAAGATTCTCTTTCTCCTAGCCAAAACCTGTCTTAAACAATGAGCCCATAAACCCCTACTTGAAAAAGTTATACCTCGTTACCATAGTCACAGACACAGGTCCAGTCGAATGGCTAGGGGAGTTACTTTAGACAAACTAGAACCCCCTTACCATTTCATATTTAAACAAATTTTCAGAGCCCGAACAATAGAATGGCTATTTCTAACTTATTATATCTTCTAGGATTTGGGACAGACAATATTTTAAGCTACAAAATAAGACACAAAAATGTACTTTCTCCGAATAAACATACCTTATTGACGGATTTGGATTTCTGACCCCTAAAATATAGGAGATAGAGGCAATCTGGGAAAGCAGTACTTTGGTCAGGAGTTTTGACCGATAAAGTTAATTTTACTTTTTACGAATATCGCCATGTCTCGAGAAATTTTTAAGCGAATTTAAAAAATTTTGCGAATTTAAATTTTTTTTAGGTAATTTGAATAGAAAATTTATAGTAGGAGCATAGCGGACCTTATTTGCCGTTTGAAGATTCATAAAACCTTTTCATTCGTTATAATAATTCTATAATATATCGTTCAAATTTTTGGTATGAAGAAGAATGGATAAAGATGCTGAATCATTAAATTTGTCATTTACCTACAAAGTACTACTACCCTTTAAAAGAGCATATGACGTGACTATGTCATGTTTCAAATCATGAAAATTATGCTGTTACGATTTTTGCTACAGTGTAAACCAACTAATTTCAAATCGTTTAAGATCGAGTTCTTAGGATTTTTGCTGGACAGTAAAGTAGCTAAAGCTGCTGAGTTATTGAGCTACAAAATGCTGCTATATAATGAAAAGAAAGAACTGGAAATTTCAAATCACGTAAAATTTAAGATTTATGCTTCAGAGTAAGGTAGCTAAAGTTCTGAGATATGAAACTAAAAAAAATCTTCTACATAATACAAAATCAACTGATGTAAAATTTTAAATTGTGTTAGATCGAGTTTTTAGGAATTTCACTTCACGGTGAAGTAGCTAAAGCTTTTGAGTCCATTGAACTACAAAATACTGATACATAATTCAAGAGCTAATGAAGTCAAATTTTAAATTGCGTTACGTTGAGCGTTAAGAATTTTTACTGCACAGCAAAGTAGTCATAGCTGCTAAGACATCAAACAATGAAATACTCATACATAATACAAAAGAAATTTTAAATCTTTTAAGATATTATGCTACAGAGTTAGGTAGCTAAAGCTGATGAGACATTTAACTACAAAACAGTGCTACAAAATTCAAGAACAACTGAAGAAAAATTTCAAACCGCATTAATTGGTTAAGATTTTTTGCTGCTAAGTAAAGTATCTAAAGCAACTGACTCATTAAACTACAAAATACTTCACGATAAAACAAAAGCAACTGATATTTAATTTCAAATCATGTTAGATCTTGTGTTTTAAATTTTTGATGAGGAATAAAGTAGTTAAAGCTGCTGAATCATTAAACTACTACATTTCAAATTGTGTAAGATCGATCCTTTAAATTTCATCAATATTATATTAATTTCATCAGCGTTTACAACAAGGTATTGCTCTTGAAAAAATAAAGGCCCTTTTTTTGTTCACAGTAGTTATTATTTTATTTAGCCCAGTTTCATATTCATGCATTGAATATTGAATAAACTCTTTTTGTATTGAATTTCATATATATAGAGTCTAATTCAGTGTTTCCCAACCTTTTTTGTGCCATGCCCCACCTAAGCCGTTCTAAGATTCTTATGCCCTCTCCCCCTCCCTATGTAATATATACATAATTTTTAATATTAAAAAATTGAATTGTTCACTTAAGAAACTTAAGTTATAGGTTTTAGGAATAAATCACAAAGAAATTGTTAACAAAACACAGTAAGTAAATTTTCAAAACATATAATTAAAAACTAAAATTCAAATTCGAAATAATTTTAATAAAGATTTTTCTACAATAATTTAATATTTCAATTTATTGAGATCCTTGCGCTTGATGCTTGATGAACAGAGATTTTATGCTAGGTTCCAATTTGTTTAGATTCAGTCTCAAGTCTCCCATCCAGACTATTTTTTTTTACCAGTAAATCATTTACAGCACTAAATCCACATTCAGCTAGATATGAAGATGGAAACTGTAACAATAGTTTTCATACACATTTGGTTGAATTTGGGTAGTATTTGATTTCTGTTTCCTCACAAAGCCATGCCATCACTCCTTTTATATTAAATAAAGTTTTAATCGACTCATCATTTTGCATTTCTGGGAGTTCTTCTTGATACTGCATATTTGATATATCAGACAAATCCACTAACATTGACTGCATCATCCGTGTTGGAAAATCAATTTGTTTTAAATCAGAAAATCTTTCTTGTAAATCAGCCGATAGAATTCTCAGATGATCGACAATAACAAGTAAAGCTGTATCATTTACTTCACATTTTTGGAGCCAATGAAACTGCTCAAAGCTTTTGTTGTTAATATACTTCTGACATAACTCAATAAGGGTAATGAAACCAAATATTTTCGCTTTTGCATCAACAAGAGTTTCATTTATTCCTTGAAGTTACTTATTTAATATATTTAGTTTTTCAAAGATATCGGCTAAATAACTGACAAATACTTTACCATCGACTGTTAACAGATACTTCATTTCAGGTTTGTCGCTTAAAAAATCGCTAAGTCACACAATATTTAATGGCCGCAATTATTTAAGAACTTACTTTTTTCTTTCAATTTTGGCACCGAAATCTAGCATTGCATTTAAATGGCCCGGAGCAAAAGGGTTAAAATATTGTAGAGTCCATTTTCGAATTGCCCCCCTGTGGGGCGTAGGCCCCACGTTGGGAAATACTGGTCTAATGCATTAAATGTCAAGTTTTTAAATTCTAAATACAAACATACAATAAGTAAAATGTTTAAAAGAAGGTATTATTCCTTGAGAAGGTTTTTATTTTTGTTTATCTCTTTTATCTAAGTTTTTATTTTGTTAGTTTTTCTGTTTTTGCCTTTGGTTCTTTTTAAGATCTATAGATTAAAACGCAAGTATATTGTGTTAAACTAAGCTTTCTATTTTACATGATGTATAAGTACATAATGTAAAATGATGTGCATTGTACATGATGTATAAGTACATCGGTGCTTAATGCTACAAGGTATTTTACCGGAAATATTGATGTGCACTTTTCACTGATACAAATAATGTACTGTTTATTCTATTTCATATCCTTAATATCGACATTGTCTGTTATTATATTGTGTTTTAGGTGTTACGCTTTTAAAATCGAGCTTTTCAAATTCTAGAAGCACATAAGAGTTTACAACAAGTCATTGCTTAAGGAAAAATGAGATCCGTTTT
>NC_092211.1:73170813-73178073 GCF_043381705.1 Parasteatoda tepidariorum | reverse complement strand
ATATATTCAGAGCTTTAAAAAGCAGTTTAAAGAGATTATCATTTAAAAAAAAAAGTGTCCCAAAGTAATCCAACTTTACGGTAACTGCTGTTCACCAAATTCTAAAAATAATTTCATAATCAAAATTAACATTTTCATAATGACTGAATAATGGCTTAGATATTCAATTTATTTAACCTCTATTACTAAAAGCATATAAACATTACTCAGATATTCATAGTTCCTCCCTTATTTATAGTTTAGTGATCTCCACTTGAAGTCACCTGTGGTTTAGGAGAACAATTTCAGAGGAGAAAATATTTCATACCTCTTGAAAAAATATTTTTCAACATTACTTCCTCTCATATATTTCCATATTGTTGACAATAGAAAAAAAATTACACACGTATATGTTCTTTTTTATATTTATATTTTTATAAAAAGTTTGTGAATAACTTAAAAAGTAACTTCATAAACACATTATGAAAATTGCTCTTAAAACACATTCAAAATTGTTTTAAAAATATTTAATAGAATTTATAAGTAATTTGTTACATCAGGTAGGTCAGTTCGTATGAGAGAAAGTGTTAAACCTTCTCTCGTAGACTAACATTGAGATGTAGATAGAAGCTGGCTATGTTGCCAATGACCTTAATATAAAATAAAAAAAATTTAAATAATAATTGTTATCCTCTACTTTTTGAGCATTTATTGGGTTAAATGAGTTTAAAAATATAAAAATAAGATAAATAGGATTTTAGATACAAGACCATAAATTTTACACTACGGCACAAAACTTTTAAAATCTATAATGGCTAGAAATTTTAAAAAAAGAAATAATTTCTTATTGTTAATCAAAAGTTAGGAGAGAATCAAGAATATTTAAAATCTTTTAAAGCTTTTGCTGACAAATTAAGCACATTTCATTGCTTATTTTGTTTAAAGATTATGAAACATTGACAAAAATATAATAAAAATTAACAAATTAAGAATTTATAATTTAAACTTCACAAAGAAAATTAATCAGATAATAAGTAATTAGGCAAACTATAAAGGTTTTGTTAATAGCTAGTGAAGTTAAACTAGACAATACCTCAAACTAACATTGATGTGTAATGTATTCATAAACTCACAGTACATATACGCAGTTCTTATATGCATAATAAAGGTGTAGTGCAGGGATGGCGAACCAATGGCACGCGTGCCATTTATGGCACGAGGCGCAATATTTTGGGCACGCCACCGATAACAATTGTTATTACTCTATGAATTGTTATTACACAAATGTTATTACACTATGAAGCATATGTAACAATTAAATTAAAATTCACAAAAAACAAACAAAATAATAAACAATTATTAATAAAAAAATTAGCAATTAATGCTAAAAAGACAATTAATAACCATAAAAAACAAGCTAACAATAAATAACTAGTAAAAAAAAAAAAATAACAGTCCTGCTTAAACTAACATCTTACAACTTAATATAAGTTATTTGTCATCTAATCTGCAACAACAGAAGTCACACTGATGTTACTTCAAGTTGTTTCAAAGCGCATTTTTTTTCAATGTAAATAAAGAGTTTTGAGTTGATAGTATTTAGTATTATTGTTTTCCCAATAATCACGAAGTCAAAATTATTTGACGGCACGTCTATGACCTCATTAAACAATTTTTTAGAAAAATTGGCACGTCGGCGTATAAAGGTTCGCCATCCCTGGTGTAGTGTAACATAATGTAAATATTCTCTATTCCTAATTCAGTATATATTATAAACATATAGATACCTATTCTAATACATAAAATAAAAAATGTATTATAATATTTATACTTGTCATATAAGATGAAAAATAACAGAAATTTTATAAGAAAAAATTATTGCAAGTTCAACTTTATAGGTAAAAATATACTTTTAGATATACATAACTCAAATTAATTCATTTTCCTTGACTTTTTTAGTATTTAATTTAAATTTCAAGACATCGCCTTGATTATTTAAGATAGATAAAAATTCTCAAACGCTTTCTTCTTCTGTGGCTACACTGATACTCTAATACAGACTAGTAAAACAAGTGAACAACTGAAACTTAAGTCTGCCAACTGCATATACATGTAGCTACTATGTGTGCAGTTACTCAATTTCAGATATGATCTAAAAGCAACTGGTAGGATATAAGTAGGGTTGCAAGTTCGTCGCGGGAAAAAAAGACATAAATTCGCGGGTGATTCAAGCAAAAGTTTTAAAAATTCGCGAAATTTTCGCGGATAACATATGCACTGATATTTACACCGAAAATCAATTTAAAAATAATAAAAAACATAAAAAAGTTACAAAATTTTATTTTTAAGCAATATTAATGCCGTTACTTAAATGTACAGAATTTTGATACAAAATATTATACATGGTTAGGTTATTCTCGCTAATGTTTCTCCTTTCATAACTCAATACATTTTTGTATTTTGAAAAAGATCGTTCGGCATCCACGCTATTAGTTGGTACTGACAAACATTGAATTGCCACTTTAGACAGTTTTGGATAGCGTTTCATCTTTGATTTCCAAAACTGAATTAATTGTCTACTTTCAACATGTAGATCATTAACTGTCGCTTTGTAAGCATTAAATTCGTTCTTCAACTCTTCTTCATCCTCAAACATGGAGATAGAGTTAAAAATAAAAGAACTATCATCTTCTTGGAAAACATCTAAGTATTTGAATTGACTAGGATCAAAAGCTCTGCATGCTTTAAAAAAGCTTGATGCTGGTTGACGAAATCTGTGTGTTGTAATATTGCCTTCAATAAAGTATGCCTGAATTTTTTCCTGGCATGATTTTAAAGCTTTTTTAGATTTCAAGTGCTGGCAGGTTATAGTTTGCTTTTTAAATCTTCAGCAAGATCAGACATTTCATTAAAAATAACATGCGAACTTATTCTTTGTTTTTCATATAAATTTAATAGATTCAAAATTAAAGATGCATATTTTTCAATCTCTCTTAAATCTTCACTCAATTCTGCGTTACAACATTCTTTGGAAATCGTGCTGATCAAAGAACTACTGCTATTTTGTTACTCTTTATCGAAGAACTCTGCATATTCAGCTAAGTAATTTACGTGAAACAAAGCTGCCTTAAACCAGCTATTCCATCTGGTTTGTACGGGAACCGGTGGTAGAGCGGCGGTTTTGCCCTTTTCAACTAAAAAGGCTCGAAATCGACCCTTACGTGAAGGACATGCTCTGAATGCACGCTTTAAATGCACAATAAAAGAATTAACTTTTTCAAATTGATTTTGCCATATTTCTCCTAGAAGATTTAAAAGATGTGCATTGCAAGTCACATGAACAGCATTCAAGAAAACTGCTTTCAAACTTTTTTCCCATGCTTTGTTCATGTAAGACGCATTGTCAGTGACGAAAGATGAAATGGTATTAAATAATAACTTCAAATTGTGAATAATTTTCATTTAAATCGCTCGAATTGAATAACTTTCGTTCAAATCGCGCAATTTTAAAAAATTCGTGAATTTTTGAAAAAAAACTTGAAATTTCGCGGGAACGGTCGCGAAAATTCGCGCCGCGAGAAACTTGCAACCCTAGATATAAGGGCCACATGTAGTTCATTTACCACAACATTGGGAAATTAGTTGCACTGCTGATAGGGGCACCTGACCTACAAAGTTTAAAATAAATAAAATTTATACAAATTAAATGAAATTTGAAAAAAAAAATAATGAACTGTTACTTGGAAAATAAGTTTTTTTTTAAATTTTTTTTTACAAGCTTCTGCAAACTTTGAAAAAAAGATAATTTAAAAAATCTAATGATAATAGTAACAAAGAAATTATATTGGATAGGGTATTTTTGTATTGATACCAGTTTAGGCTGACTACAATAGCAAAAGGGATTACAAGTTATACAAAGTTAGTCTCCTTTTTTTATGTTTTTTTCTTAGTTTTTCGTGTGCTACTGCCTAAAAATGGATAGAATGTAGCACTTATTTTGGTAAGGTATCACTACAAAGATCTTCCCAATAAGGATTTTATAATAAATATAATTTTGATGTCATAATAACTTTGCATAGTTCATTAACTTATTGATATATAAGAGTACCAATTCTACTTTTTTTAAAAAAGTGAACATTTTGCGATATTTTCTTTTACTTGCATGCACACACAAATTAAAAGGTTTAAACTCAATATTAAAATTCACAACTTTCTTTAGTTTAAAAAAATATTATTATAAGCATCAACATTAATTGTAGCACTAGCCATCAAAAAATGGAAACTTAAGTCAAATATAATTAAAAAATAAAAATCCAAACCTAATATCTAAGATAAAACTAATACATTAAGCCTTGATCGATTCTTTTCATGGAAATTCCGAAAAAGAAACAATTTTGATTGAAGATTGTTACGCTATTTATCAAACATTACATGATCAACCATGAAATAAATTTCTTTAAAGCTTACTTTAAATACATTGCGTAGTATTTTTCAGGTTTTATAAATAACTCATACCTAGTACACAAAACATAATTTTATAGAAAAAAATATAAAGGGAAGTACATGCAAAACACAATCAAATTTAGAACAATGAATGTCAAAATTTTAAAACGGAACTAAAACGTATTAATATTGTGTTGACATTACCACTGTTGCGAGATTTATAATCGTCTTCAATTAGTTCAAAAGCTTTACGTATTAGTGATCGAGACATTTTCTACTAGAAATTGATCTAACGAGATATTTCTTTCAAAATTTATTATATAAATTTACTTATTTAAAATTATCATATATACAAATTTAAACCATGTGAAGTGCTAAAGTTTGTTTGCAAGCAGTTACATGGTTTCTTATAACTTATTTCTGTTAATTCCAATTAGGATTTCTATTTAAGCAAAATCAAGATAAAATGTGCTTGTCGCTTACATAAAATTTATATCTTTTTGAAACTCTACTGCAGGTTTATTTTTACTGCAACTATTTAATGCATCTTGTCACAAAGAGAATCAGACTTTGATTGGTGAACATTCTCCGTTCGAAACGCTCTGTTTTCTAGAATGGAATCAGCAGGCTCAAATCCAATATTTAACAAGGCACACATCTTATGTCAGATGAATTTTTTTTTTAATGCAATAAAAGTATGTTTCCACGAGCGCAGGTTTCTTCATTTTTACACCTGCTTCCATAAAAAAATTTATTCCAACGAAATTTTACGATGCAACAAATTATGTGTCGAATAAACGAAAGAGAAAAAAAATTACAAATTTTATTGTACATCTCATTAATAGCCCGTGACGCTTCCTTGTATACATTTTGAACCTCAGCATTTTGCTCTCTCTCTCTCTTTCTCTCTCCATTTTCTTTCTAATGTAATAGATCAGTGGTCCCCTATCCCAATTTGAGATAAACTTAAAACTAAGATCCGTCACCATACCACTCATGTATTTGCATTTTGTTTTGAAGGCATGTTTAAATACAATTAAATTAAAATTATTAAATAAAAATCATCTGAAATGTAAATAATCACAGTTCACCCTCTCTTCAACGGATCAATGAACAAAATATTCAAAATGAACAAACGTTGTCACGAGGTGTTATAATTTAATTGTTTTTTGTGCTGGCTCAAATTCCGGTGGCAACGTTGTTCACGATGCCATGGTTACGAGCGATTCTGTAACTAGAGAGAGTAGTTGAAAAAATAATAAAAAGTTCTTTTTATAAAGATGCCTCAAGATTCCTAACTTGTTATTTATATAAGGACACAACATTTGGTGACCCGTCGACGTGATCCGTAGTTGACACAGGTTAGTGAAATATTTTATAGTGAGAGGAAAAGCATTGAATTTTTGTATAATGGAGGACATAATCAGAAAACGTAAACCACTTAGAATGACTTTTACCAAAACCATAGGAAGTTTATTTGACGAATTAGAAAAACAAACGCCTGACAGTAAAAACATCAAACAGCAGTGTTTTACTTTAGATAGAGTTTTTAATAAAATGAAAGAATGTGACGAATTAATTTTGAACGATATAAAAACAGACGTTGAATTTGAAGCTGAGTATAATAAGATTGAAGAATTTGATCAAAAAATGGATTTGGCAAGAGCAGAAAGTGAAATATTTTTCAGTAAACAAATTGTGTTGAATGAAGCGGCGAGTTCCGTCACTTTATCGCCAAATACAAAACGAAGAATGCGTCTTCCGAAGATTGAATTGTTACGTTTTGGAGGAGATCTGAAAGATTACCTTGGTTTTTGGAGCCAGTTCCAAAGAATACATACCGACAGCGAGTTGGCTCCAGAAGACAAGTATCAGTATCTCCTGCAGTGCGTAACACACGGTAGCCGAGCTCGAGAAGTAATTGAAAGTTTTCCGCCAACAGCGGAAAACTATAAGAAGGCTATCGACGCGCTAAAAAGCAGGTTTGGGAGAGACGAGTTACTGATAGAATATTATGTCCGTGAATTATTAACTCTTGTTGTAAAAAATGCTACAGAAAAAAGGGGAAATTTAAATATTGCAAATTTGTATGACAAATTAGAGTCACATCTCAGATCGTTAGAATCGTTAGGATTGGCGAGTGAGAAATATGAAGCGATTTTGTTTCCATTGGTGGAGTCCTGCATTCCCGAAGATTTAATGAGAGTTTGGCTGCGAAATCCAATACAGTCGGGCGTAGCAGGTGAAATGGCAGATAGTTTTGGAAACAAATTGAAAAACTTACTTTCATTTTTGAAACGCGAGGTGGAAGGCGAAGAACGTTTACAACTGGCGAGAAATGGATTTGATGGTGCTCGGACAAGGTTGAGGTCTAAGAAAGAGCAACACATCGACGAAGTCATTCCCACCGCCAGCACTCTGGTTTCTAGTGACATATCCCAGAGGCATCCATTTTGTGTGTTCTGTGACAAGACTCATGAAAGTAGAGATTGCTTCATTGCACAAAGTTGGTCTTTGGATAAGAAGAAAGAAGTCTTAAGCAATAAGAAAGCGTGTTATATTTGTTTCAAGGCTAACCATAGGGCTAAAGAGTGCAAAGCAAAACTCAAATGTATGATGTGTTCCAAGCGGCATCACGTAATTATGTGTTTCGAGTTACCAGTAAACAAAAGGGAGTTGACAGCTAAGGAAAGGGTAGATTCAAGTAATGTGTTGGTCGCCAAAGAGGGTAACGAAGTTCTTCTGCAGACTCTCTTAGTAAATATTGAAGCCAATGGGAAAAGAAAACTGGTTCGAGCTCTTATTGACAGTGGCTCCCAGAATTCTCACATATTGAAG
>NC_092211.1:73160294-73167955 GCF_043381705.1 Parasteatoda tepidariorum | reverse complement strand
CGATCTATTTCATAAACCAATAGCAACTACTAAGATTTCCCTCTTTCCCTAAATTAAGACATTTTAAGGATTTTACTTTGCAAGATTTTCCCTAACATATAACCAAGGAGCGCAACTTTTCATGTGCACTTTTTACACTTTTCTCATGACTGCACTGTCTAATAATTAATAAATAAATTTTGTACCCTCCTTCCCGACCTAAGACCTGTTTTAATCCTTCCACTCGGCAACGACGTTATATGTGTGTGTGTGTATATGTATATATGTACATATATACTTTTATATACATATATGCACATACATATATAATAGAGTGGCTAAAACATATATATAAAGAGAGAGAGAGAGAGAGACACGCATTTACAATATATTTTATATAACTTAGATTTAATTCAGTTAAAAATTAAAATACCTTTCACAATCCATCTTTGCATAATCCCAATTATGGGTGAAAGTTTTTTCAAATATTTCTAGCTGAACAAATGCTTCAGCTTCCTTTTGTAAAGGGCATATTCCAACTCTGAAAAAGTAAAAAGGTGTTATGAACTTTCTTTGCAGTTTTTTCCTAGATAATTGTTGACGGATAAAAAAAAAACTCCGCTATTCATGTTATTTGAAAAAGAACATAATATTTTAACCCCAATGGTTGAGAATCAATTTATCTGAATATCGCGAGCATTAAATTAAATATTTCACTTCTGTCTTCAAAAGGCAAGTCAGTAAAGTTATTTATTTTATTTGTTTAAATATTCCGCACCGAAAGTTGAAAGTTCTTTTTTCTAACTTAAATTTAAAAATGAAACAGCCACTGTTTAAAGGTCGTTCAGCATCAGTTGTAAAAATCAACTTCGTGTTTTTATGCAGAAACAATTAAAGTTTCATAGTTAGCCTCATAAAAATCTTTTCTAAATTAACATATAGTTTCTGAATTATCCTCGTAACAGAATATAATAAAGATTCCAAACTTATTGTCATAGATTACATAGATTTATAACGTAAATTTTCCTTACATATAATATCTCTTAAAATTTTTTTAGCTTCTAAATCACAAACCTGTTTAGCAGATCTCTCTCTTTTTTACAATGTTGATGATGTTGACCATAAAGTTTTATCAGAGGAGTTTACTTAATTCTTTGTCATTTGTTGCCGGTATTAAAAATATTTTTTCACATAATCTTTTAAAATATTTCGTATGAAAATTTAACATAAAGTGAACTTGCAAGAAAAGTACACTCCTAAAATGTTTTTCTCAGACATTTTTTCCAGAAACGAAATACTGTAACTCTCTTTTTTTATATTTCCATTAAATAATTTATGCTAAAAAAGTTATAAAAATAATTAATAAAAATATAAGTTTCGATTAATAATTGGGGACCACTGCCAGGAAAAGATGTAATATCTATTCAAAGGTATGGGCATATTAAAATGTATTTAACATAGTACATGTGTTTCATTAAAAAGTGTTTCGATAAGAAATATAAGTAGTTTTTCAGATTGTGTTACATTCGTTTGATAATTTAAATTCTTTTTATTATTTAGATGTTTCAGTCTTTATTATTTCTGCTTCCAAAATTAGTTGAATAAAAATATTCATTAATCAATCAAACAAAATTTGAAATTAGGTTAAAAGTATTTAAAAATTGAAGTTTTATTTTCTTAAATATCATTTTTGGTAATAAAAAAAAATAGACATGACATTATTTATAAGGATTTGCTAAAAAAATCGACATTTATAATGACCTTATAGTTTTAAAATAATTATTTAATAGATCTTTTTGACTAGAATGTGAAAAATATTATATTAGGAGATATGGCGACTTTGCATAATTTGAAGTTTTTAATCAAAAGAAGAAAAAACCAAATCTAAGTTAAATTTTTTAATAACTTATGGTACGTACTTTATTCATTTTTTTTGTAATCATAAATCTTGAAATTTTTGATTTTTTTCCCTCCATTTTCTTCGCTTTACAAATTAAACCAATTTAGGAAAATTTTGTATCATATTGATGCTCAAAAGAAACGAAAATGTCAGCAATGTCAACTAAGAATTTAATATTCGGTTGATTTCATCATTAATTTAAAAAAATATTTGTTATAGTTTAAGTGTCAGATATTTTTTGCTTTAAAGGTTTAATAAATACCTTTCTACTGCAGCATCATCATCGCAAACTTGCGCAGAATCACTTTTTTCTGCATAGTATGATGCTTCAGAATCCACATTCCAATAAATATGCCTAAAATAATAAAAAAATATTTTTAATTTTCTTATTTTTCGAGGTAATTAAAACATACTTTTAAAAACATGCTTTTAAAAATTTATTTCACTTTTGTCATTAAATTAAGATATTTCTTTTATAATCAAATTATGATTTTATTATAAAAAGAACATAAGATTTAAGTAAAAAAAGTTTTTTATATCAAATTTGAAGAATTATAGCATGTTTAATCTATATAACAAATCTTCTACTGCAATTTTTAAAATAAAATTGTGTTGAAATGTGAAATTTCTTTTTCTCGATTAATTTATTTTCATTTTTTAATTATTCTAGAATATCTTTATAAACTTAATGCATAGATTTGATAATAAATTGTTACTTTATGCTCTTATCGGAACAATATTTTCTGTATTGTTAAAAAGTTGTGACATAAATTTTTTTTAAAAAAGTATGTTTTTTCATCCATGCAACTATCATTTACATTTTGAATTAAGTAATTTAAATGTATTTAATACCAAAATGAATTGTTATCCTTAGTACAACTTATGATACTGAAAAATATGTATTTTTTTATTTGAATAATAAGTGGAAACTACTATTTATAAACAAAAATACTAAATATAATTAGAATATCATCAGTGTCTTCTTCAGAAATTATTGTTTTGTAGTTATAACAATTTTAATGTAACAAATAAACTACAGATTATTTGTTACACACATTAAAATCATTTTTTTTTATAGAAAACTTTTATTTAAAATTCGCACAAATACCTCTCATTGTCAACTACTTCACTCGCCAAATGAGGAGGGACACTTTTCTCCTCGTAGGCATTTTCGAACGAATCGAACATTGTATCATCCCAAGAAGTTTCATCAACTCTAAAATAAAATAATAGAGTGTGTACTTTGTTTCATTTGATTAATTTTAACATTGAAGTTCAAAAGTTACATAAATTTCTGTTTTATTTATGTTTTTTTTAAATAAGAATATTAGATAGATAGATAGATCAATATACCTATGACTTCTAACTACATTCTCAGGGACTCTTTTCGGAAACCATTCGCAAATAGTATTCCAAAGTGAAAATGTGGGATCAGGTAGTACATTTGGCTCTTCAGTATCTTTAATCCCACTGTTTGATTCATCAAGATCAACACTAAAATGAAAAAAAAATGGTGTTGTTATCTTTACAACTTTCTTTACATATTCTTCATACATGGTTACACTTAAAGATTCATATGTAATATTTTTGTGGAAAATTATAAGGAATTCCCAAAAGAGAGGAAAAAATTTATTAAAAAATGTTTCTAAAATTAAAAAAATGTTTGGAAATTAAAATTAATAAAATATATAATCTTGTCATCAGCTCACACGATTATATCTCAACTACATCCCAAAACATTCCTGTTTTTTTCAATACTTTTTTTTCTTTCCTCCAAGCCAAGCTTCCCAATACTGTATTAATATATTTAAAGCAATTTGAAAAATATTTATTTAAAACTTAAGATATGTATGCATCGTTTTCTTTTAAAAAAGTGAAAAGCGTGTTTTACCTTCTTTCCAAACTCAAATTTGTGTTTTGCAAAACTGTTTATTATTTTCTGAATATTCTTAATTACCTAATGATTTGGTATATAGATTTGTTAAAATTTTTTTGAAATTTTATTCCAGTTGTTACAATGTAGATTTTAATTGCCTACCTTACATCTAGAATTTGAGGTCAATATTCAATTCTTTATGGATTCAAAGATATACATAAAACATTTAAAATATTGAACTTTCTTTATTGTGATATGAAAATGAGTTTGCTTTTTTATCTGATGAGCTGTTGCAACAAAAAAAAAATCTGATATCATTTATGCACATTCGATTTTTTTTATAAAGTGCGTCAAACATAAAATATAGTGAAAAAATAAATTTAGAATTGAAATAAATTTTTTGTTAAATACTGCAAAGTATGTAAGGATTTGTAATATTCCGTCAATCCAGAGAAAGTCATAATTTATTGCAGTTATTGATGGTTGGAAAAAAAGGAAGTAATAGCAATCGGGCTGCAAAAACGAGACATTATCTGTGAGAATAGATATTTTTTTAAAAAAATAGTTATGCAGATGTTAAATGAAGAGAAAGATTCTGCCGAGTTATGGTTGCTTCTAGTATATGGCCTGGTCTATTACAAAATACTTCAATAATGTACCTAAATTGTAAATAAATATTTTCTTCAATTAAATTTGCTTGATAAACCGCTAAAACCGCTTGATAAGCCGAAAAGAAAGTTATCTGTTTTGACCACAACAAATAGTATTTATAATACTTGTTTTGGTTTAAAATAAATCTTAAGCAGATAGCTTAGTACTTTTGAGCCACAACATCTTTGCTTTCCTTTTTTGGTTCAGAATGTGTTTCTTCCGAATCTTTTCCCACAGATTCCTTCTTAGCACTTTCCACACTAAAATTGTAATAAAATATTGCTTTTATTATTTAAGCAGATAGCTATACATACATTTAAAAGAAAAGATTTTATTCTAATAAATTAATTAATAAAAATATTTTAAAACATTTCGTGAAAAATCTAATTTCATGAAAGCTTTGAATTGAAGACTGCTCTTAAGAAATATATTATATCCAAGATGCTAGTTACAAGTTAAAAACTGTAATTTTTTCTTAAAATTAAAAATGAATTTAACAATTAAAATACGTAAATTAAACTAAGAAATTGAAAATATTATTCTTTTCACTAATTTATTATAAAATCGAATTTGGTTCATACTTTAATTAAACTAAATATTTTTTTACCTATTTATTTACCCTTATTTACATACATTTTGCAACTCTAAAATCACATTCTTTTTAATTGCAATATATAAGAAAAAGAAACAATTAAACAAAAGATTTTTTAAATTAATTTCAATAATGTAACTTAGTGTAATTTGTAGCAAATGAAAAAATAATCGTTTTAATTAATTATTATTACTTTCGGGATAATCTGCGCAAAAAAAGTTTAAGTTTTTAATTTATCTTTTTTCTTTATTTCAGTTAATGTTATTCCTTATTTTGTCGAACATTGTATTTTCAGTAAGTTAATAAGTTTCTAAATTGATATACGAACTTATCATACATACATAATTTAAAAATTATTTAATACGTCGTATATTTTCAAACAAGTTTCAAAAATTGGAAACTTCAAGTTTTCTACAAATAATAAATGTGTAATTTCATAGGATCAAACATTAATTTTCTAAAACAAAAGAAACTGAAAAACAACAATTTTCTATATTTAAAACAGTAAGTAAACATTTGTTTTTAATTCCTATTTTATAAAGACTGCAATGAAGCACGCGAAGAAAAAATTTCTAGTCAAAATCTCCGATTTGTATACGGCAGTTAAGTTTCTGGAAAAAAAAGGCCCCATATTTCTAGTTAATTAAACCAAAATATACGGAATTTTAAAACTTCGTTTGAAATTTTTCATATTATAACGGTCTACGGAAAATTCTAGTTTTTAAAACCAGCATTTTTTTACGAAACATTTAGTAAAAAATACAAAAATGCAAAGTCAATTTAACCAAATATATACTTATACCATGTTCAAAGGTACCATAGTACAATCGCCAAATTTTACGACATTTACCGAATTTTATCATAAGTTGAAAACTATATTTTATTGTTAATTAGGCAAAACTATTACTAAATCGCTTAGTTAAAAATTACTGGGATTTTTGATGTTCTCATTGAGCCAGAAACACGGTAAATTTTACCATATACCTCGTTGTTCTGACCATAATTGTTTTTATCGGTACATATAATTAAAAAGTTATCCTTTATTTATGATTTGCTTAATTTTTTTAGCTGCAGAAGTATTGAAATGTTACGTGTTTGTATCTTGATTTGCTCAGCTGAAAAAACAAAAAAATTTTTTTTACGTTTTTGAAAACTTTCTCAATATCTCACCCTTTCTCCCTTTTCTGTGAATGCATTTGAACTCTTCAACTCCTTTCACAAGAAGTTAAATTGTAAAAATTATTCCTGTTCCTTTCTTGAAATTTACTTCTTGGTTATAACATTATGGAAAAGTGATTGTGGAAGGTCTATTTAGAAATCGGAGTTTTAAGGGAGAAACAGGGGGTTATATTTCTATTCAACTTTACCTTTTACGTAAGAATCAAGAAGAATAGTGTCAGAGTTTAAAATTTCTTTATTTTTTTCAGTACATACAGAATAGTTGGTATGAAAAATATCTAATTAAAATTTAGTACAAAAGCTATTTTTTAAAGTTTTATTCATACCTTTCTAACTCAACACTACTGTCATCACACTTTTCAGAAACACATTCCTCAGTATAGATCAACTGTTTAGAACCATCGTCCCACACAAATTCTCTGGAACAATTATAAAGTTTTTTTAATATTTACAGTTGCCCAGATTTGAAGTATTTATCAGCATATATTTTTTTAAATTTTCTTTTATTTCTGTCATTAAATTGAAAGATTTATTTAATAAACAAAGGGATATTTTATATAGTTTTGATTAAAAATTATTTGTTTGAAGTAAAAATTATTTTCATAAATTCAGCAATGAAAACTTGTTAATCTTAACTCTAAAATGAGAAGATATTTCTTAATTATTTTAAAATTTAGTTTATGCTGAAATGCAAGAAAAATAAATTTATATAGGTTGAATATTTTCCAACTCTTAAATTCTTTAGATTCATTTTTTTAAAGAAAAAAAACCCCGTAAGGAATAGACTTGTTACTAGTATGTTATTTAATGTTCGTATCAAAACAACGTATACTGTAAAACAGAACAGATAAATGCTGAAAATGTTAAAATTGTTGAACAGTCAAGTAGCTGAAAAGTACAAATAATTTCCCTTTTTTTCATTGCAAGTACCAGTATTTTTTATATAAATTACTTCAAATAATAGTTTTAAAGTATAATTTTGTACTTAAATTGAAACATAAAATATATTAATCAAATCGTTTCGTCTGAAAAAGGGCTCAAACCGTGGGAGGATAGATTGATATTTTTGGAAGTGGTAAGCACATCTGAATTTTTTAAACACCACAATTCCTACTTTTAAAACCATCTATGATACTGATACGTCTTTATTTTTAATTAAAAAAATGTTTCATTGTTAAAAGTTTTATAGATACCTGTTGTTTTCAACAACTTCATCTCCCAGTATAGGATGGAAACATTTTTCCTCCCATTTGCATTCATCGAACTCAACCATTGAATCATCCAACACTTTCTTTTCGCGTCTGTAATAAAACATATAGTGTGCCGTTAATAAAATTCTACGTTTTATACGGGACGTTATAACAGGAAAATAGTTTTTAAAAAAATGAATAAAGCGCAAATGTGACATTTTTGTAAAATTCGCACTTTTGATTAATTTTATTTACTGAAAATAAAATAAAGATATATATATATATATATATATA
>NC_092211.1:73089022-73159143 GCF_043381705.1 Parasteatoda tepidariorum | reverse complement strand
ATATATATATCGAAATTAGTATTTTGCAGAAAAAAACATTTCAGCATTTTTAATACCTCAGCTACATTGCTAAGTCCCAACCTACTATCCTTCCTACGCTACTTTAAATAAATTTTAATTTTAATTAATTAATTTTATTAAACTAGTTGAGAAAATTGTGTTATACGTAATATACAATGAAGTTTATCAAGCATACAGTAGAGATTTCGTGTTACAGGTGATGATTTCGTGACACAGGTCGATAACGCAATGCCGCAGAAGGCTCGAATTGTGGATGATTATCTTCAGGATTAAACAATTTAGCATATAGAGTGGCCTGTTTAATCACCGAATTTGAATCCCACCCATCATGTATGGAATGCCTTAGATAGACGTGTAACTGCATTTAATCCTTCTTATCAGACTCTTACTACGCTTGCAATTTTGCAAGGCTTACATATCCAACAGAAGTAGTAGACCGCTTAATTGAAAGCATCACATATGCCGTAAATCCGATATAGAGAATATTATTTTCCACTCTGAAGGTGCTTTTTCCATTTCAAACCATACTGGCCATTTGGCTGAGTTATTCATTCCCTACGTATGCTAATTTCTGTAACACCATAACTGGCTGGTCAATACATTTTATGTTGTATTATACATTATAAACATTCATTTGAAGACAAAGTTTTTTAATTATCTGCGTAACGCTTTAAGTTAGAGTCATTTTCACGATTTTTCCTTAATTGATAATAAACAGTTTGTGAGGATAGATTTACGTGTAAGGACAGAGTTGTTTACAATAACATTTTAAGTAACTGATTTGATTTAAATAAGATTACAATACCTCCAACCGATTATATTCCAGATTGAAAAACCAGGTCCAGATAGAAATTCTGGTTCAACCTGTTCACTTATCTCATCATCTTGAAGACCTAAGTCTTCCCTAAAATTATAGTATGGTATTTCAAATTTTTTACACTTTATATATATTAAAAAAAAGAAAATTCAATATTCATTATAGTTTCGGCATATTATTATAGTATGCATACATATATATATTATAATAATATGCCAAAACTATGATGAATGTTGAATTTTCTTTTATTAATTTATCAACAAATTCAGATTTAATATATCTGAAAACAACTGAAAAGCGGTACTTCTTCCAGTTCAGACCTTTGATCCTCATTTCAGTGTGAATATCTTCACAGGAAATGATCGGTAATTTGATTAGTAATCATTCTCTTTAGTTATATGAAATCGCAATAATTTTAACTTAAGTGGTAATTTTTTTTTATTGAATTTCTTCATGAGATGCAGAGATTCAGTAGAAACTTGATTTCTCTTGATAGCCTGAAAATGGCTTCAATGTTCCACTCATTCACACATCCGAAATTGAATTTTTTAAAAACGTAGCTATTGTATATCACGTTTATGAGTTGTTGTACAACGTGTCGAACATTAATATTTCAAATAGTTTTTAATACTGTAACTGAATGAAGCAGAAACGAGATGGTAATTGAATGAAAGGAATGAATGAAATATAATATATGAATGAATGAATCAAAACTGATAGTTCTGAATAAATAAAATTCTATGCAATATCTAAAATCAACAAAGTAATTTTACCATCATAAACAAATAACTCAATTTGCGAGTAGTATGAGATAAAAATTTTTTAATGCTAACTGCTTATATTAATCAACCGTTATATTATTGCTTTGCAATTTTTCAACTAATATAGTTTCTCTACAATACAGCAATGTATCTTTATTTTCTATTTATGCATTAAAGAACAGTTCTATTTATGAATAAATACTAATACAGCTAATTTCTTTAAAAGTACTTACTCAATATTATCCAATTCCTCATCAGCTGCATTATTAGTTTCCTCTGAAGCTAAAAATAAATTAGAAATGTACTTTTCATCCAAATTTTTCTTGTTCTAGAATATATTTAATGATACCTGCAAAAGGTTTGGCTAAGAAAAGTTTAAAACTCTACATTTCAGAAACTAACAGTATTGGAGTAGCCATGTAATCAGTATTGCATATCGGCTGGGCAAGTTGTTCAAACCTGTTAGGTTTCAAACCACAGTGGAGAACAGAACTTCTGTCCAACACAATAACTTAGAAACATTGCTATCGTGCTGTTGTTTAGTCAAGAAAGATATCTTTAGGATTAAATTTAAACAACATAAAATTTTCATGTATAACATTATTATATTTAATATTTGAAAATTATGTGAAACATATGTTAGATTAAGCTTGCTTTTAAGCAAAAATAATCCTTGACTGCATCAGTCGCAAAAAAATTTACATTTTTAAAGTTACTCCTGCTGATTGACTTTGCAAATTCTGCTGCCGGGAACAGACACATTCTAATCACATTTGAAAAAAAGTTATTTAAAGTTACAAGAGTCTAAAAAGTGTGTGGTTTGTACTTACCTGTTATTTGAGGAAACTTTTGCAACTTTTGGAGCCAGTAATTTAATACCGCTCTGTTATATAGAAAACTCATAATTAAATATGAAAATCGCAGTGAATACAAGCACATTCACCAAGTAAAGTTCAAAAGAGAATGAGTGAAAAATTATTTTATGCCTCTTTGTTGCTGTTCTTAACAATTAAAATATTGCTAACGACAATGATTTAAAATGTTTTAAACAATGTCTTTAATACTTCCAAGAATCGAAGTATTGTTGTAAATCTTCAGAAAATATACTTTTTGTATTTTGTTTTTACATTTAAATTTCGTGTAAGAAATAGGGGCATTGTTGGTAAATCTTAGCTTAAATTCTCCCCTTTAAACAGAATAAGTTTTTACTAACTAATTAGACAATTTTATGGAGAGTTTTCAAGTAACTAATTAACAACATTGAGTAGTGTTTGTTTTATTTTATTCCTTGAAATGTGTTCAATTAAACTTATTTACAGAGTACGGAATTTTTTGAAACAGGAAATTTGAAAAAAGATTCATAAATACCTGCATTACTAAAATTTAAAATTTTGCAAATCAGCTCTATTTATTTTAGTGTAAAAAAAGCAAATCCTCTTTTTTTTATTTATTAACTTCTTGAGCATATATAATTCTCTGCAAATTAACATGTGGAAAGTAGAAATTTTATTTGTCTGAAAGAAAAGCTCAAAAGTGCTGATTTATTTTTTTGCTATATAAAACTATTAAATTCTGGCACTTATAACAATTCAATTGCGACGGGTAGAGAGAAGTTTGAGATACATTAATTTTTTAATTCAATTATTCTCATGAAAAATTAGATGAGGTTGCAAACAGACTCTGGGTAATTTGTGGTTTATTGCTGCAAGTGCTTACCTCTATTGAAAAACAAATAGCTATTACATTTTCGAATCCTTAATGTCATGTTATTTATTCGTCATTTTTTTTACCGTTAGACTTAGTTAATACTCTCACAGCGGAACTTTCCCGTTAACACGAATAACTGGTAAGGAACTATACTGGATTCTGTTCCTTTTTACTAAAATATTACAGACATTGATAGTTTCGGACTCTAATGATAAATATGTTTCAATGAATAGATATTTAACCCGTAATAGTTTAATTGAAGCACATTTTTGACTTAAAGTAAATATATATAGACAGATGGTTCGATCCTCGGCCCGGGCAAGGTTGACTCAGCCTTTCATCCCTTCAGTGGGTCGATAAATGAGTACTAAGCATGCTTGGGAACTAAACACTGGGGGTTCCTCGTTCGGCTAATCACCTGACCGGAACATCTGCTTCTGCACCCCAGGGCACAAACTGAGATGGGCACAGTAGGCCTTGGCCCTCGTAAGCTGTCGCGCCGCTGAGTTTAGTTTAGTTTATATATAGATATATATTATTTTAATTGAAAGAAAAATAGTGAAAGGAAACAAAAACATTATCCCCAGTAATTGCAGAGTGGGATTCATTTGAACTCCGCCTAAAAACAAATATCTAAGTTCTTTCTAAGATATAATGTTATTTACTGATTAGATATTTAAAATGTGCGGCTTCAGTTTTTTAATGTGTGCACTGTGAGCCAAAAAAATGAAAAATAGATCACTCTTATTAACTTTTGTTCCAATGATCACGTTCTAGGACTCATTCTTCATGATTCGAAGGGGGCCACCTCAAATACGCTTACTCATTAGTGCAAGCGATATATTAAGTCATGAAATCGCGCACAAAAACGTACTTTCATTGAATAAACATGCCCTTTTATTTATTTTTTCTTATAACCTTTGATGAACAGCCGATCTAATTCTGGGTTTGCGACTTCTAATGTTCAATTCTGTAGCCATGTAATTTTGAACCTATCCAGAAGACAAGGAAATTCCTGGATCAGTACCTCCAGAAGTATGATTTGTTTTAAGTACATGGAGGAATTTGTGACCCTACAGATTTAGCGTGCATCAGTCACCATTTAATACACGGGGAGTTTTCGGTCAGCGGGGATCAAACCCACAACCTCTTGGACGTGCCCTACCTTACCAGGCTATTACGGCGCCTATACATTTTTATTTTATAACCGTCGTTGAACAACCGACCCAATTTTATGGGTTTACGACCGCTACTGTTCAAATCCGTAGCCTTTTAATTTGAACACAATCCAGAAGACAAGGGAACTCCTGGATCGAGCATTGGGAGAAATTTGCCCACATTTGCGTTGCATGGAGAGGAGGAACACGAGAACCTCCCACGGTTAACCAGGCTGTAAGGGGACTCTAACCCATAATCCGTCTACCAATGAGGATATTTCACGTCAGCACTGTGGTTGGTATATACATTTTTATTGACAGTTTCGGATTTCTGATCCCAAAATTATACGGGATAGCCACAATAAGGGAAATATGGTCAAAATAGTTTGGTCAGGAGAACGGCCCACAGTTTGGAACCCTTAATGTTAATTTTACTTTTGCGTGTATCTCCATATCGCGTGTATTGCGTGCATCGTCAATTTTTGCCGCAAATATAAAATTTGTTTCTCCAAAGATAATTGCTTGCATAAAATAGTTTTTTATGAGTATTTATTTTTTTAAATTATTTTATTTAATATTACTCGAAAACATGAAATTATGGAAATTCAATTTCTCAGGAACTATTCGGCCAATTTAACTTAAATTTTAATTTTGCGATGTTGAATTATATTTTTTAATATGACGTTAAAATTTTTTAACCTTACATTTCAAAACGTTTTAGACTAATATTAAATTAAATAATAAAAAATAATAAAAATTGCTGAAATTTCCCTAGTGGAACTAACTTTGGCAAATTGTTTTTTAATGAGTGTGCTCAAAAATCCTTCATTTTGCTTAAAATATCCTGGAGATACGGTGAAATGTGCGAGAAGTAAATTTAACATTAATAGCTCTAAGCTTTAGACCGCTGTTCTGAGCAACAAATTGGAACTATATTTCCAAAATTGAGCCTTCCTCTCTATATTTTGTGGGCCGTAAATTTGGATCTATCGGAAAAATAGGTAGGTTCATTCAGAAAAGTATGTTTTTGTGTCTGATATTGAAACTCAAAATGTTGTATGTACTAATTAATTAGCAGTCCTAGATTAATTATTAGTCCTAGAACGAGAAGATCAGCTTAATAGATCAAAAGTTAATCAGGGTTGACTGTCTTTTATTTTACACACTGTACATTAAGAAAAAGACTATTGAAAATTTGTCAGACAATTTGAATAGAAAATTTATAGTAGGATAAAAACAGACCTTATTTGACGTTTGAAGATTCATATATCATTACATTAAATTTATAAAATCATTTAAGATTTTTTGTGTGAACTAGAGTAGATAAAGTTGCTGAATCAACATTTTTTTTATTTACCCTCAAAATAGTTTTAAATTTTAAAAAACACATTTCAAACCATGAAAATTAGGCTGTTAAGAATTTTGCTTCAGAGTAAAGCATCTAAAGTTATTAAACAAAAACTGAATAATACATAATACAAATGAAACTAAAAAAAATCCATTCGATTAAGATCGAGCGTCTAGGATATTTATTGCACTGTAAAGTTGCTAAGGCAGATAGATCATTAAATTAAAAAATGCTGTTTAGAACTAAAAGCAACTGATGACAAATTTCAAATTGCGTAAAATTAAGCTGTTAAGAGTTATGCTGCAGAGTATGATAGCTAAACTTGTTGAGACATTAAACTATAAAATACTTATATATAATGCAAAATCAACTGATGCCAAGTTGTGTAAGATCGAGTTTTAGGACTTTTACTGCGCAGAAAAGTAGCTAAAGCAACTGAGACATTGAACTACAAAATTGTGCTACATTATTCAAGAGCAACTGAAGTAAAGTTTCGAATCCCGTACAATTAAGCTGTTAAGATTTTTTGCTGGTAAGTAAACAAGCTTAACCAGTTGAGTCATCAAACTACAAAATAATTAATACGATTGTAACTGATGTCAAATTTCAAATCATGTAAGATCGAAAGCTTTAAATGCTTGATGAGGAGTGAAGTTATTAAAGTTAAGTAGTAGTTAAGTTTATTGAGTCATCAAACTACAAAATACTGTTACATTTCAAATCGTGTCAGATTGATCTCTTAAATTTCATCAGTATTAGGGCGATTCCACGAAAAGTGGTCCTGAGTGACTAAATTTTCAAAATTATCGTGAAATCAAAAATGACACAATTTCGGAATCTAGAAGATGTACATTTTTTAATAGTTAAGATAGTTTTTTGAATTACAAAAAATATTTATGTGAATTCTAACAAAAGGTGGAACACTATGAATTTTAACAGGAGTTCTCTTCTTTGTTATGTTATATTCCAATGGAGTTCTTAAAATATTAAAGAGCAATAAAATAGTTTTTAGTAATAAATATAACTATTTTACTCTTTTATCATTGTTTAATGTATTTTTTTAATTTGGCCTAAATTTTTTTGCTTGTTTGAAAGTCGATTAATCAAGATAGTCTAATTTCCCAGTAACACACGTAACATAATTTTGCATTTTTTTCTGTAAAAACTTTAGTAAAAAAGAAAATTTAAAAATTTTTTGTTTTATAAATTAAGAAGGCAAGATATGCAACGGAAAAAATTCTCGAATTAAAACTGCCAATAGTTAAAATTTTATAATTAATTTTATTCAAGGTAACACACGTAACGAAAAGTTACGCGCGTTACTGTTATGTGTGTTAGAGGTACTTATACACTTTAATTATTTATTTATTTTCAATAAAAGATTTAAATCATGTTCGGACATTTTTTATAACCGCCGCGCAACTTCAATGCCACAAATACGGAATTGTAAGATTGTGGTTTTTTGTAAAATCAGGTCGGTATAAGCATTAATAAAAAAACAGCATAATAAGACGATAATTTTGAAACTTTTGGAAATTGTTTTCCCAAACTTCTATTTGTTATACGTTTATGTTTAAGTAGAATATTTCGACTGCATTTGCTAGATTATTATAAAATGGATAAGCTTAAAATAGTGTCCTTATCTGGATTTAAAAGAATAAGAAGATGAAGAAAAAAAGAAAAGAGCATAAGATTCTGCACTTCAAAGGAAAGAAAATAAGGAAATAATGAAAGTTAGACTTGAACTTTCAAAACAGATTGATAATGATGTAAAAGGTTCACCACTAAGTATTTCAGATGAACTTAATTATTAATAAATGGATTTTCTTCAAAAGTTAGATTGTTTATACTATGCTTGTATTGAAACAAGAGCTGGTTCTCTGGATTATTACGGGGAAAAACGGGCAATAAAACGAAAGAACTATCTAACAATGTTTCTAAGAGAGGCTTATACTGATTTTTGTCAGTTGCATCCTAAACATTGTTTAATTTTCCATATTTAGTGCTTTATGACTAAAAAATTTATTGCTACTGTAAAACTTAGAATCAAAACAAATATCATGAAATTTTTATTCTTTAACTGGAAGGCTAAAATTAAGTTTATGACAATACATGGTGATGGTAGAAGTATTTATGTATATAAAGTAAAAGAAATTTTGGATCTAATTGTTGGAAGGGTGCTTCTGATACTTACAAAAATTTCTCATTGCTTGTTATAGGTTTCTAACCATCATTTATTGTAGTTTGGTAACGATGAGAAAAAGATGACAATAGCTCACAATAAAAAATATATAATGGCAAATGTGCAAGAAGAATGTTTTGAAATAACTCTTGAAAATTGGACTAACTTTCAATAATACGTAAGAGTTAAAAGAATCCGAGGTGATACTTTCCAAACAAACATATCTAGCATTAAAACCAGGGAAATTCAAGTTGACTTTGCAATGGCATATTCTTTTGAATATCAAAACGAATTTCAATCAGCATTATGCTATCCAGCCACAGTTCCGTTATTCACAGCAGCTGTTGTCTTAGACGATACTCTCCTAAAGAGTTTAAAATAGAGTCCTTTACAATATTTTCCTAAGGCAAAGACAAAGGTGAAACAATGTCTACACTTTTATTTTAAGACTGTTTAAAAACGATTCTACTTCAGAAGATGAGCTAACAGAAACCTTCTATAGTAATAAGTCAAGTTAAGAATTTAAAAATAAATATATGGTTGAATTATTTCATATTTTGTCAATCAAAATATAAAAAAAGAAATTAATTTGGAAATATTTTACGATATCACATGCAGAAGTTCCTTCTATGGGATAGGTGTGTAGTACAAAATCTTGAAAGCGAAGCAAAAAGCAAAGTTATTTATATCATTGTGTTGTTATACAAAAAAATTTATTTGCTATCCAGTGTTGTTTGCAAAGCTAACCAATCAACTCATGCCTAATACAACAGTATTATATATTAGCCAAAAGGAAATAAAGATATTAATTGAAAAGATCAATACATGGCAACGGTAATACAAAGCATAAAATCTATGCATAAGTATCGTTAGATACTTGAATAAGATGCATAGATGCACATTGTGGCACACAAATAGTCAGTAAGTCAATTTCTGTTCCCTCCTGATCAGAAGTGCGCCTATAACTGAAATTAAAACGACATATGCTCTATCTCGGGAACATTATTGACGCAAATGCACATGCTTGTAAACTTAAAATGCAATATTTGCATAAAATAATTGGAAAATATGCATATTTTTGTTTCCAAACAGAAATGATTTTGAAGGAATAGATGTGCCTAAGATTTGCTATGTTTTACTCTCTAAACCAGTATAAAGAAGGGCTACAACCATCTTTCCAGACCATTAACTATTTTATTTGCTAAAATAAATTGTTTTTCTTCTGCTAAATTAAAATAAATAAATGTTTTAGTGCAACATTTATGACTTCTCAGTTGAAATATTCACAGAGGGTAACACACGTAACGTTCAGTTAACACACGTAACGCACCAATTTCACCAAAATAAAGAAGTTTTTACTGTTGCAAGAAATTTTTAAAAATCACTAAACACAGCTTCGATATTGTATCTCTCTATAAAAGAAAATATCTTAATTTTTTGCCTTTATACTTCACAGAATTAAATGAATATATTCAAAGTTTCAAATATCTAGCATTATAAAGGGTAACACACGTAACAAAATTTCAGAAATTTTTTTTTTCAACATCAAATTAATTTGCGCCTTCAATCTTCGTTTTGAAAACTTACAACACATATAGATTTAACAACAAATTAAGAAAAACATAAAAAATATCTAACAAGTTTATTATAATAAGTGTTAAAGTTGAAATATGTCGTGTAAAAGTAACACACGTAACGAAAGAATCGCCCATTATATTAATTACAACAGCTTTTAAAAGGAGGCATTGCTCCTTAAAAATAAAGCCCCTTTTTTGCTCACAGAATTTATTATTTTGTTTAGCCTGTTTCATATTTCTTGCATTGAATATAGAATTTAATTCTTTTTGTAATGAATAGAGTCTAATATATTAAATGTCGAGCTCTTTAAGTTCTAGATACAAACATACAACAAGTAAAACGCTTACAGCAAGTTATTGTTCCTTGAAACATAAGTGCCATTTCACGCTGATGAAAGTTTTTATCTTGGTTTAGCCTATTTTATACCTCCGCATCAAATATTGCCTCTGGTTCTTTTTCAGATATATAGATTATAATGCGAGTGTACTGTGTAAAATGGAGCTTTCTAGTTTCCAGAAGCAAACATTATAATAAGTATATCAACACTTAATGCTATAAGGTATTTCTCTGGAAATATTGATGACCACTATTCGCTGATACTAATGATATATTGTTTATTCTATTTCATATTCATAATATTAACTTTGTCTGTTATTATGCATTAGATGTAACGCTCGTAAAATGGAGCTTTTAAAATGGTAGAAGCACATCAGCGCTTACAACTAGGCATAGCTCTAGGAGAAATGAGGCTCGTTTTTCGCAGATAAAAATTAACATCTTGTTTAGCCTGAGTAATACTAACTATGAACTGACGAGCTATGATGGCTCAAGGAATAAAGCTCTCGACTCACGATGAAGTGAACCAGGACTGAATCCCAACGATGGCTGGTCAATACAAATTCTGCCCCCGTATCACTCCGACTAATGTACTGTACTGACGCAAAATATGGAATATGAAATATGGAAAAATATATGACGTGGATCATGGGTTAGAGTCCTCTAGCCGCCTGGTTAACCGTTGTAGGTTGTTGTGGTATTCCTTTCCATGCAATGCATATGTGGGGTAATTCCACCGAATAGTCCTCCAGAAATGCGGATTAATTTCCCCAAAATTCTTCCACGAAAGCAAATTTGTCCATATACTACAAAAGTTCCTTTGTTTTCTGAATTGGGTTCAAAATTGTAAGGCTATGGAGATGAACATTGGTAATCATTAGCTCAATTTTGGTAGTTCAATGACTGTTATAAAATATAAAATAAAAATATAAATTGAATATTGTTTTTGTCTCTTTTTGTGTTAAACTTTAGACGCATTGATTCTAACTACAAAAACATAAAAACCTTAAACATCAAAGTTTTTTTATTTGGAAGCTTAAATCCCTGATGAATTTTATAATCTTTGTAATCGTTTAGATTCTTTGTAAAAAAAAGCAAGTATGATGTTACCTTTAACACTTGGTAAAAACACTTCTAATCTTTGTTTATAAAGTTGACTTGAATGTATAGGATAAAAATCAATAAGTTTATGCTGTATGTGCAGTAGGTGGGTATTTCAAAATGTAATTTGGTTCTTTGTTTATAAGAGAAAAAACAATCGAAATATTATACTTAAATATATAAAATTGAATGAATGATGGAATGTAAATTTACAAATAGAAGGAGAAAAGGTCACAAATATAACAATATCACTATTATTTTACTAATATTACAAATATTACTATTATTCGAATATTACTAAGGAGAGTATAGCTGATGCCCCTAGTCCATCAACACGCTTAATCGAAAATATTATTCAAGAATTACATTTTACATCTTAAAAATATTTTGAATATTTTTTAAAGAAATTAATGTCTGTAGTAAATTGCTATCGAAATTTCGTCACGCAGTGGACTGATCGTTAAGACACGGTTCCCAGCTGATCACCGAAGTCAAACATCACTGACTGCTGTCAGTGTGCGGGAGGGTGACCACTTGGATCAGTCTGCGTAGGGACCGAGGGTGTGCGGTATTGGTCCTCGTTAAACTGTTCTACCGTGAAGTGCTCGACTTCGCGTGCAGGTCGTCGGGCTACCGAAGCGGGGTGCCATCCCCTCTGCAGAGGATCAAAATTGTGATGGCATGTCTTCGGATCATCCTCAGTGATATTTCCCAGACCGTCGCCAATAGCCCATTGTGCAGCTCTAGTGCGACGTAAATGAACAAATCAAATGAAAAGAAAGCTATCGAAATGTCTAGACATTGAATTTTTCAAACACACCAATAGCCTTTTTCGATTTTTTTTTATTTAGAACATTGAACTTATTTTTATGCTTATGGTGCTCTGGTCTTGACAATATTCAACAAAAAATAGTAATTTATTAGACACGCTATGAGAAAAGGTGCAATTACTACATTTTACCAGTTTTATTTTAAAAATAGTGAAGTAGTAATAAATTTATTGCTTGATATAAGTACACATTGTAACTATAACTACATCCTTTATTATATTCTCATGAAATAATTTCATTTAATTTCAAGTAAATAAATAATTCAGAACAGTTAAAATGTGGAAATAAATCTCAGATTGGTTTAGTAAATAAAAATTTTGAGAAAAATGCATAACTAACAGCTATTTTACTATTTTTACTTACAATAAATATTCTGGAAAATGAGTACAAATAATTAAAAAAAACTGTCTACCAATATGCTTCGGATATAGAAAGAAGGGAATTTAACTTAAATTTAACTGTTTAAGGAGATTACAAATCACACTCAATTAAATCTCGAAGAATTTAAACTTTTCCCTTTTTAAATGTCTAAAACAAGAAAGCCTGAAAATATAAGTCATTTAGGGGATGAAGTTATGTTATATATGTTTTAAAAACAATATAAATTATCTAATAAATAAATAACTCTTCTAGTGCAGTGCCTCACTACTTTCGTTCGATATTACGATTCACCACACTAATGACTTTCTACGGTTAAAGGCCATTTATTTTCTAGGTTTGAAGGTATTTTTTTAAGGTTGATGACAGTTGTTAAATAGGCACTTGAACATTACCAACAGATTCGGACCCACTTTAGTGTAGGCATTGAAATCTTTTTTAGGCTTTAACCAAATTTAACTGGTTACACTTAGTTTATTTGTCCTTTTTTTTACCGTAGCAGAAACAGAGAAATTCATTTAGGATAATTAGTATGTTAATGATGTGATTCTTCTTTAATTTTTTTACTTCTGTTTTTCGAAATAACACATATTACAATTTTCTACATTTTATATTAATCCTAATATGAAATTATATGAAATAAAGCTAAACAAAATTCTCATAGTTTCCTCCATTATGTTCTGCAGATATTTTCTCTTAACGTGGCATGGCCCTTAGATATCAAGAAATAAATAATAATATTAAAACAAAAATTTTTAAGAAGCATTTGTTTAGTTTAAATCATGTTAAAGTGCGTATATATAGTTAAAAAAGTGGAAGACTATAATTTTTAGCTAATTATAAGACTTATAATTTTTGCAATTAGGAATTCTTTTAAAAAAATTTTCATGTTGAAAATGAGCGTTAACGTCTTCAAAAATATCAATTTATGTAAAGAAACATATATAAAAAAATTTTAGTAAGCAATTTTCATTTCAAACAATGGTACGTTAAGCGTATGTATATAATTAACGTAATAGAAGACATTTCGCTATTTTTTGGAAATATTTTACAGAGAGTTTTTTTAAGAAACTTTCAAATGAAATACTCATTGCAAAAAATTATTAAGAATTTCCAAAATTTCCTTCGCTATTTTTATGTGCATGCTCATAACATAGGATATATGGTTTGGATAAAAAATTGCTTCTTAAAAATAATCAGTATTTATTTTTTGACACCTAAGGGGATTTTTGAAAACAAATTGACACTTAATTTATAATTTGAAACAAGTTTAAAGCTTTACAAAATTATTTTTTTAGTTCAGAAAAGTAATTATTTTTTTAAACTAAAAAAATAATTAAAATTTATTTTTTTCGTTTAAAGCATTTCCAAAAATTAAAATTAAGGAAAAAAAATCGCAAAGTTTTTCTAATATGTAACTTTGGGCCGGGATAGTCTGGCTGGTAGAGCACTGAGCCCATGTCCATGCACGTTAAATCTGTCGAGTCTCAAAGTCCTTCATTTTCCCATAACAAATTAATACCTCTGGGGGTACTGATCCAGGAGTTTCCTGTTCTTCTGGATTGGGTTCAAAATTACAAGGGTACGGAGTTGAACATTAGTGGTCGTAAACCCAAAATTGGGTCGACTGTTCATCGAAGGATATAAAATAAAATAAAATATGTTAACTGTAAATATGATCTTAACATAGTATTATTTGGAGTAAACAAATCCTATTAAAAAACTTTGAGTACATTTTATTTCGTGACACATTTCAAGAAAGAATTTTGAAAGAACTAGAAAAAAAGAAATTCAGGTTAGATTAAAGAATGAGTGCTAAAAATCAAATCCTTCTTAAAAATTTTGATTTCCTATTTCATCGCACATGTGGGTATTTTTGGAAAAATTGGCACTTTCTTTGTAATCTGGAACAAATTTCAAAAGATTTCTTCACTACAAAAAATATTAGGAAATTCGCGATATAACCATTATTATGTTGACTATATTAATGCTTTTAACGCACAGCATTGTTTGGACTAAAAATTGTTTCTTAAAAATTTCGAGTACTTATTTTTTTATGCATACGGATGTTTTTTAAGAAAAAAAATGATGCTCACTTTATAATCTGAAACAAGTTTAAATATTTTTCAGTGTCAGTATAACATGCTGCTGCACTGAACGCGCCGGAATCGCCAAAGCTCTAAGTAAGAGTTGGGTGAAACATCGTACTAGCTACAATGCCACCTTGTCGGCAACAGGCTATGGATCAGGTCCTCGGTACCGCGGGAAGACGAAAACGAAATCTAGTTTTGTTTTTTCGGAGTCCACATTTTCAAGCAGAATTCCTCCGTTTTTTTTAGAAATCGCGATTAAATTACCCCATCTTAATCTCCACCCAAATTATTTATATTACCATGTCTCAACCTCACGCTAACCATAACTATTTCATTTTCCAAATCACCAAAATTATAACTTTACATTAACCGAAAATGGTTTACCATTCATCAACTAACTTAATTCTCAATTGTTCAATCAAATAACTCTAGTATTAAATACTTGTAAAATTAAACTCAAAAGCCTCTGTAATCTCACGATTTTATTCATTATCAATTTTTGTAATTCTGATATTTATGTAATTTTGTAACTCTGACTAAATTACTGTACTGTTATATTTTATTACCACTGGTTCAAATAATGTTCAACGCTATCAATTGTAATGTCATCAATCTACCAATTTCAGTAATCATTAACTATGTCTCACTATTATGTTACTTTGAATTAATTTTTCGAAATTAATTTTGCTAACCATTGTAATAATAGGAGATTTTTACAATTTAACCATAGTTGAACCCTATACTTCCGTTCATCCAACACTAATCCATTTTTGCGATGAGAAATTCCTTTAAAACTTGTTTCAGATAAAAAGTAAGTGCCAAATGTTTCAAAAGTACCCTTATTTGTGAAGAAATAAATACTCAACATATTTAAGAAGCATTTTAGTCAGTATCAGGTTATGTAAAGAGCATATATATAGTTAACATATTCTAGTTTATTTTGCAAATTTTTTAAAAATGTTTTGCAAATTTAGAGAATCATTTAAAGCTTTTTTCCGATTACAAACTATGCGTCAATTCTTTCAAAAATACTCTCATGTGTTAAGATATAAATACTAAAAAGTTTGAAGTTTTAGTATAATTTATTTGTTTAAGTTAATGTTAACCCCAATTAATACTGCGTTAAGAGCATATTTATAGTTACCATATTTGAGGATGATTTCCGAATTTTTTATAACTTTTGGAAATGAGGAAGTTAATTGAAACTTGTATTAGATTACGGAGCAAACTTCAAATTTTTTAAGAAATAAACACAAATGTGAAGAAATAAATACCCAATTTTTTTCAGAAGCAAAGTGCAAACCATGCTACATTCGGAGCATTAATATAATTTTCTTAATAACGGATAAATTGCGATTTTTTTTAAAATAATTTTTTGATTTGAAGAATTCGTTTGAATCTTGTTTCAGATTACAAATAAAGCGTTATTTTTTAAGAAATACCAATATGTTTCCGAAATTAAGTACGTACTCAAAATTTTAAGAAGGATTTGTTGAATCACGTTAAGAGCATTTATGTGTAATTATTGTGAAGAATGACAATTTGCCATGTTTTTTTTTAATTTTTTGCAATTAGAATTAATTAATTTTTGAATTAATTTTACACTCGTTTCAGATCATAAAACGAGAGTCAATTTTTTTCAAACATTCCCATGTGTGTCAAGAAATAAGTACTCAAAAATTTTTACGAAACAATCTTAAGTCAGATAAATGCTACATTATGAGCATGCATATAAAAATAAAACATGACTCTTCCATACTGAGGAAGTTGGGTGTAGCGCTCATCCTATAGCACTATACAAGGCGAGCTCATAAACCCTGAAAGTAGGGTGTAGCACTCATCCTATAGCACTATAGTAAGTGAGATCATTAACCCTAATAGTAGGGTGTAGCGCTCATCCTATAGCACTATAGTAAGTGAGCTCATTAACCCTGAAAGTAGGGTGTAGCGCTCATTTTTCTCCTGACTCTCCTCGCTCATTATTTGACAACTAATGAAAAAAAAATCTGATTTGAAATTTTTTATTGAAAAAGAATTATTTAAAAGTATTATTTTAAAAATAAAAATTTTAAAAGTGTTATTACTAAAATAATATTTTTAGTGACAAAATTGTATTAAATATTGTTCAATATTTTGAGCACTAAATCTCTCCCTTTCTCTCTCTCAGAATTATAAGGTGTTTAAACTGTGGTTTTTTCAACTATAACAAAATATATGAAGATCAAGAAAGAAGAACGGTTAATATCAATTTTTTTATTACAAAAATGACGATTAGATCGTAATCTGTTGAAAATTAAAAATTACTAAATTTCGTCAAGTCTATAACGATGAAAAGTTGTTATACCTGAGAGTTGTTACACAGAGAGGATGGACGGGTTCGAGGAAAAAACCGTAACGATTACCACAGAATCCGTCTTTTTTTTTTTAAATTTTTTAAAAAATTTTTTCCGTCAACACTCACGAAACTTTTATGGATATGAGACATTCTTCCAAATGAATCTTTATTTCAGTGTTGTTATCAATTGATTTCAATTAATTTGTTATCAATTGATTGATTGAGCTACTTAGTTGCTAATAATTTTATGATTTGATTGAAACATAAGAAAACAGAAACAATAAACACCGAAAACTGTCATTTTTATTTAATTAAATACCAAAAATGGCCTAAATTGAAAATTAAATCATTTAAACATGAAATGAAATTCATCTGCCTCGATAAAATGACAAAAACGATGGCTTCGACGAGATTTCCTTCAGATAAATCTTTCTGAGACTGCGTAAATCAGCTTCAGCAGTCTCTTGTCACCTCTAACTACTCCTTATTTTTTTTCATGCAGGAACAGAACAACTTACGGAAAAACCATCCGACGCGTTTCTTTTTTGTCTTTTTAGTCTTTTTCTGTTCCCCTGATTCACCAATCTCATTTTCGGCAGTTTCACAACTATCACTCCTAAAAAAAAGAATTAATGTGTTCTAATTCTGTATAGCAAGGTTAGTAAACAAACATTTATATCATATAAAAATGAAAATCTATTTATCATTTATTTTAAATTTTGCAAGTATTAAACATTAAATGAAATTTAGTAATGAAATGCAGCAGCAGAGCGTTAAGCATTTTAACTCTTTATGATTTGTAACTTTTAGGGGGAAAATGGATATGAATATTGATGAATAGGATGCCTGCAAGTGACGTAGCGTGGGTATCTTGATCCTGATTGGTTTCTGAAAAGTAGAATTTGTTTACGTTAGTAACTCTTCTTTCCATTTCGAGTAACCCAGTCCCATTAAATATTAATTCTCTTAAGTGACGCATTTTGCATCCTTTTACAAAGATTTCAATTATTTTGCTATATATTTCTAATTTAACATAAAGATAGGCACTTAGCTATGTAGAAGGTAAACAAACTAATTATGCATCGAATTTGCCAAATACACGAAGCAAAAGTATATCGCCGTTACAATAAAGCACACACAACTAATAAATCTAATTTAAGTAAAAGATGTACATGAGAGAGAATTGTATTTTAAAATAAATCTCTGTATGACATGGTGTTGTACTTAGTTGTCTTCACGTTAATTAATATTCTAACTTATTAAAAATATGCTCAGCTCTGTGTATATTCAGCAAGGTGTAAAATTACTTTTACAATTCAATTAGTATAATGCTATTATAATTAAGTTTTAAAATGATTTATTTGTACGAAATTTTTTTAAACGTACAATAATGCAAAGTCCTTAGCGAATTTCAACTAAGACATATTTCAACACTTTCCAAACTTCTCTGCAGTGAACGTGATATTCGTAGTGGTTATTATTAAGGGAATTATTCTCTTAGTGATTGCCTTACGATTCTGAGTACAAACAATTACTGACGTATGAACAATTACTAAAACCTACCTCTTTTAAGTATTATTTAAACTTATTCTCTCAGTTTTCACTGAAATATTGTCCTTAAAATTTTTCGAGTAATAAATATGCATTGTAACTTAAAAGTTAAATACATAAAAGAAAAAGGCATCAACCACACTGAGAAATACCTATGGTGAAAGCTACCAAAATATGAATGGAATATGGCTTCGTATTTTTTAATAAATGCAACCATAATTCATAAAACCAGTATTTCAAGCGAATCAACATTTTGCTCACAGTTATAAAATTCGTCTTTCCAAAATTAATTCAGTACAGAAAACTATTTTGAATAAATATTTATTATTTTGCATTATTAATTCAACAATTCTCGAAATGAATATAAATTGTATGACAAAGAAATTTTTATTCAGTTTCAAACATTGTTGTTTTAAATGACAAAAAAAAATTTAACGAAATTGGGGCAAATTATCATATTTCAAGTAGACGTAAACTTGAAGTTTGATTTTTCTGACAACTATTAAAACAAAACTTTAACCGCCTTGATTTAAATTATGATTTTTGTCATACATACATGATTTAATTTAGCATAAAAATTTGCATTCCTTGGTACAAAACACTAAAATAATAAAAATAAACTAAAAAAAATTCCGATGAAACTATTGTAACATTTTAAAAACAAACTTATCAACTCAAACAAAAATATAATACCTCTCTCTGCCCTCATTTCCATTACCCAGTTCATGGGCAAACTTTTCTGCCACAATTTCTGGTTTCACATAGGATGCAACTTCTACATCCAGAATATCCACACTGAAACTAGAAAAATCTATTGTTAAAATTTTATTTGCACAATTCGATCATTTCAGAAAAAAAATTACATTTATTCGTGTAATTTAAAAGCTATTCTATATTGTAATTTATTTCTTCTAATTTAGTATCACATTTCTGAAAACAAAGTTTTGGGTTCAGTAATAATGATTGGTCTAGAAAATAGATTTTGCATATAAAATGACAGTCAGTAAGAAGTGTACGTTCGTAAATTTGGCATGTTTAAGCAATGATTAAAGTAGAAGTAAAAAACTAATTTCAATTCCAAATTAGAATATGAAACTATTTAAATCCATTTCTTATGTGCTGAATGCATTTTTCCCCTTCAGATTTTAAAATCTATTTCGTATTTTTTCTGTAAAAATAAACAACTTAAAATGTGTAATTTAATTCCAATTATCACTTATTCACCTTGTTTAAACTAACATACATGATTAATTATATGTTTCTGAGAAATCCAATCCTAGAAATTTTAATAAAATGACCAAAGCATTGGTATCATGTAAAATATAATAAAACAAGAGTCAAAGGTAAAAAAAAATATATGTAACGTAATTTGAGTAAAATAAAAGGAAGTTAAACAGTTTTTATGAAATGATAATGTATTAATGCAATATTAGAAAGCACTATTTTTTTCAAATATAATCCTTAGGGGTAATGACGAAATTATATTTTTCCTTATTTCATTTTCCACTTTCTTTTTTAAATTTTAAAATTTTTTAATTGTAAACTTTTTATTAAATTTTGAAATTGTAAATACTTTTTAAAAATTTTTATTTGCCTTTAAAAATTTTTTATAACTTTTTTCATATTTTCTCGATAAAATAACCAAATATATATATAAATATATTCTATAACTTACATTTAATTCAGTTAAAAATGTAAATACCTTTCACAATCCACCTTAGTAAGACCCCGATTATGGGTGNAACATTTTGCTCACAGTTATAAAATTCGTCTTTCCAAAATTAATTCAATGCAGAAAACTATTTTGAATAAATATTTATTATTTTGCATTAGTAATTCAAAAATTCTTGAAATGAGTATCAATTGTATGACAAAGAAATTTTTATTCAGTTTCAAACATTGTTATTTTAAATGACAAAAAAAATTTAACGAAATTGGTGCAAATTATCATATTTCAAGTAGACTTAAACTTAAAGTTTGATTTTTTGACAACTATTAAAATAAAACTTTAACCGCTTTGATTTAAATTATGATTTTTGTCATACATACATGATTTAATTTAACATAAAAACTTGCATTCCTTGGTACAAAAAACTAATATAATAAAAATAAACTAATAAAAATTCCGATGAAACTATTGTATAATTTTAAAAACAAACTTATCAACTCAAACAAAAATAAAATACCTTTCTCTGCCCTCATTTCCATTACCCAGTTCATGGGCAAACTTTTCTGCCACAATTTCTGGTTTCACATCGGATGCAACTTCTACATCCAGTATATCAACACTGAAACTAGAAAAATCTATTGTTAAAATTTTATTTGCACAATTCAATCATTTCAGAAAAAAAAATTAAATTTATTCGTGCAATTTAAAAGTTATTCTATATTGTAATTTATTTCTTCTAATTTATTATCACATTTCTGAAAACAAAGTTTTAGGAATCTTCAGTATTAAAGTTTAGTCTAGAAAATAGGTTTTGAATATAAAATGACAGCCAGTAAGAAGTGTACGTTCGTAAATTTGGCATGTTTAAGCAATGATTAAAGAAGAAGTAAAAAACTAATTTCAATTTCAAATTAGAATATGAAATTATTTAAATCCATTTCTTATGTGCTGAATGCATTTTTCTCCATCAGATTTTAAAATCTATTTCGTATTTTTTCTGTAAAAATAAACAAATTAAAATTTGTAATTTAATTCCAATTATCACTTATTTTTACCTTGTTTAAACTAACATACATGATTAATTATTTGTTTCTGAGAAATCCAATGCTAGAAATTTCAATAAAATGACCAAAGCATTGGTATCATGTGAAATATAATAAAACAAGAGCCAAAGGTGAAAGAAATATATATATGTAACGTAATTTGAGTAAAATAAAAGGAAGTTAAACAGTTGTTATGAAACGATAATGTATTAATGCAATATTAGAAAGCACTATTTTTTTCGAATATAATCCTTAGAGGTAATGACGAAATTATATTCTTCTTTATTTCCTTTTCCACTTTCTTTTTTAAATTTTAAAATTTTTTAATTGTTAACTTTTTATTAAATTTTGAAATTGTGAATATTTTGTAAAAACATTTTTTTTTGCCTTTAAAAATTCTTTATAACTTTTTTCATATTTTCTCGATGAAATAACCAAATATATTTATAAATATATTCCATAACTTACATTTAATTCAGTTAAAAATGTAAATACCTTTCACAATCCACCTTAGTAAGACCCCGATTATGGGTGAAAGTTTTTTCAAAAATTTCTAGCTGAACAGATGCTTCAGCTTCCTTTTCTAAAGGGCATATTCCAACTCTGAAAATGTAAAAAGTTGTTATGAACTTTCTTAACAGTTTTTCCTAAATAAAAGTTAACATATAAAACAAGAACACTGTCACCCATATTATTTAAAAAAGAACAGATTATTTTAACCCCAATGGTTAAGAATTATTTTATTTGAATATCGCGAGCATGAAATTAAATATTTTACTTCGGAAACCAAATATTTTGCATCCAAAGGGTAAGTCAGTAAAGTCCCTTGTCAGTAAATATTGCATACTGAAAGCTTAAAGTTCTTATTTTTATCATAAATTTAATTTAACTTAAATTTAAACATGAAAACTAGCAGAACCACTGTTTAATGGTCACTCTATCTCAGTTGTATGTAAAAATCAACTTCATGTTTTTATGCAGAAGCAATAAAAGTTTCATAGTTAGCTTGATAGCAATCTTTTCTAAATTTACTTATAGTTTCAGAATTATCCTTTTCGTAACAGAATACTTTGTTCTAAAGGTTTAATACATACCTTTCTGTTTTAGCATCATCATCACAAATTTGAGCAGAATCACTTTTTTCTGCATAATATGATGCTTCAGAATCTACATTCCAATAAATATGCCTAAAATAATGAAATAAATTATTTTTAATTTTCCTCATTTTTCAAGGTAACTAAAACATATGGACGCATGCTTTTAAAAATTTATTTCACTTTTTTCATTAAATCAAGATATTTATTTTATAATTAAATAGTGATTTTCTTAATTATATTGGAAAGAGCATAAGATTTAAGCAAAAAAAAAAGGTTTCTGCATGAAATTGGATAAATAGTTTAATCTTCATAACAAGTATAGAAGACTTCTACTGCATTTTTAAAAAAAAATAAAATAAAATTGCGTTGAAATGCGAAAAATTATTTTTTCTTGATAAATTTATCTTCATTTTTTAACTATTTTATAATTACTTTATAAATTTAATGTATAGCTTTGATAATAAATTGTTATTTTATGCGCTTATCTGAACAACGTTATCTATATTTATACAAATTTAGGACAAAAAATTTAATATCGTATGCGTCTAAATCAATATTTAAGGACTCGCCTTTAAATATAAAATGTTTAGATCTATGCATACACAAAAAACAATATTTTTTTTAAAGAATTCCATGCAACCATCATTTATTTTTTGAATTTAGTAATTTAAGTGTACCAAATGAATTGTTTAGTAATTTAAGTGTACCAAATGAACAATACCAAAATGAATTGTTATCCTTAGTACAACTTATGACATTGAAAAATATGCATCTTTTTTAAAAAACAATAGCCAGAAGCTACTATTTATAAACTTAAGTGCAAAATATAATTAGAATGCCAGCACTGTCTGGTTTAGAAATTATTGTTTTATAGAGGCAACAATTTTAATGTAACAAAGAAATTAAAAAATATTTGTTACTCGTATTACAATACATTTTTTAAGGAACTATTTTATTTAAAATTTGCATAAATACCTTTCACTGTCCAAACCTTCACTCGCCNTGTAAAAACATTTTTTTTTGCCTTTAAAAATTCTTTATAACTTTTTTCATATTTTCTCGATGAAATAACCAAATATATTTATAAATATATTCCATAACTTACATTTAATTCAGTTAAAAATGTAAATACCTTTCACAATCCACCTTAGTAAGACCCCGATTATGGGTGAAAGTTTTTTCAAAAATTTCTAGCTGAACAGATGCTTCAGCTTCCTTTTCTAAAGGGCATATTCCAACTCTGAAAATGTAAAAAGTTGTTATGAACTTTCTTAGCAGTTTTTCCTAAATAAATGTTAACAGATAAAAAAAAGAGCACTGTCACCCATAATATTTAAAAAAGAACAGATTATTTTAACCCCAATGGTTGAGAATCATTTTATCTGAATATCGCGAGCAAGAAATTAAATATTTTACTTCCGAAACCAAATATTTTGCATCCAAAGTGTAAGTCAGTAAAGTCCCTTATCAGTAAATATTGCATTCCGAATGCTTAGAGTTCTTATTTTTATTTTAACTTCAATTTAAGCATGAAAACTAGCAGAGCCAATGTTTAATGGTCACTCTATCTCAGTTGTATGTAAAAATCAACTTCATGTTTTTATGCAGAAGCAATTAAAGTTTCGTACTTAGCTTGATAGCAATCTTTTCTAAATTTACTTATAGTTTCAGAATTATCTTTTTCGTAACAGAATACAATAAAGAATACAAAATTAATTTCATAGATTACATTTATTTATTATATACACATTTTCCTTACATATAATATCTCGGAAAAATATTTTTAACTTCTAAATCAAAATGTCAGTAAATTGAAGCATAATATGGAGTCAAATTTGCCGTAAATGCTTCAATTCATCATAATATTAAGTTTGTAAAAAATTTGAACTAAATTAAGGTTCACAATTTTACAAATTACCAAACATTTTGCATTTTTGGAGTTCAAAATTGAGGAATACAATTTTTTTACCACATAGAAAGTTTTACTACTCTGCTTTAAATAAAATTATAAATGTAGTTTTATTTCTATTTTAATTTTTACTTACAGGGTTTTTAAAACGTAATATTTAAATAAAAAAATTATGCATTTAAGTATTTTGAATTGTCTGATGGTTGAAATATATTTATTTTTATCAAATTTTCAACATTTATAATAATAAGCTCTGTTTTACAGTTTTGATGATGTTGACTATAAAGTTGTATCTGAAAAGTTTACATAATTATTTGCCATTTGATGATGGCAAATTTTTTTCTTTTTATTTATCTTTTAAAATGCTTCCTATGAATTTTCTTCTTAAAATTAACTTGCAATTAAAAAAATAATGCTCCTAAAATGCTTTTCTCAGAATTATTCTCCAGAAGGAAAAAAAAATACCAGTCTTTTTTTGTATTTCAATTAAACAATTCACATTATATTCTAAAAAAAGATATAAAAATAATTAATAAAAATGCATGTTTTGCATAATTGGGGACCACTGTCTGGAAAAGATGTAATATCTATTAAAATGTATAGGAATATTAGAGTGTATTTATGACAGTACATGTGCTTCATTGAAAAGTGTTTCGATAAGAAATATAAGTAGTTTTTCAAAGTATATTATATTCTGGTGATGTTGCAAATTTTTTTATTGCTTAGATGTTGCAGTCCTTGTCATTCATTTCTACTTCTGTAATTAGTTGAATTAAAATATCAATTAATCAGTCAAATGGAATTTGAAATCATTTTAAAAGTATTTAAAAGCTAGTTTTTGTATTTTGAAATATTTTTTCTGTTACCAAATCAGACATGACATTATATATCCTGAAATATTAAAAAAAATTTCCATTTTCTTCATTTTACAAATGAAAACTATTTTTGAATTTATTTTTATTATAAACATCTTCATTGATGCTCAAAAGAAACAAGAATATCAGAAAAGTCGACTAAGAATTTTATATTCTGTTGATTTTATCATTACTTAAAATATTATTTGATATGGTTTAGTAGGTTCATATTTGAAGAAATTTTGCTCTAAAGGTTTAATACACACCTTTCTGTTTTAGCATCATCATCACTAATTTGAGCAGAATCACTTTTTTCTGCATAATATGATGCTTCAGAATCTACATTCCAATAAATATGCCTAAATGAATGAAATAAATTATTTTTAATTTTCCTTCTTTTTCAAGGTAACTAAAACATATGGACGCATGCTTTTAAAAATTTATTTCACTTTTGTCATTAAATCAAGATATTTATTTTATAATTAAATAATGATTTTTTTAATGATATTGGAAAGAGCATAAGATTTAAGTAAAAAAAGGTTTCTGCATCAAATTGGATAAATAGTTTAATCTTTATGACAAGTATAGAAGTCTTCTACTGCATTTTTTTAAAAAAAATGAAATTGCTTTGAAATGTGAAAAATTATTTTTTCTTGATAAATTTATCTTCATTTTTTAACTATTTTTTAATTACTTTATAAACCTAATGCATAGATTTGATAATAAATTGCTATTTTATGCGCTTATCTGAACAACATTATCTATATTTATGCAAATTTAGGACACAAAATTTAATATCGTATGCGTGCAAATCAATATTTAGGGACTCGCCCTTAAATAGAAAATGCTTAGATAAATGCATACACATAAAACAATATTTTTTTTTAAAGAATTCCTTGCAACCATCATTTATTTTTTGAATTAAGTAATTTAAATGTATTTAATACCAAAATGAATTGTTATCCTAAGTACAACTTATGACATTGAAAAATATGCATCTTTTTTTAAAAATAATAACCAGAAACTACTATTTATAAACATTAGTGCAAAATATAATTAGAATACCAGCACTGTCTGGTTTAGAAATTATTGTTTTATAGAGGCAACAATTTTAATGTAACAAAGAAATTAAAGAATATTTGTTACTCGTATTACAATAAATTTTTTAAGGAACTATTTTATTTAAAATTTGCATAAATACCTTTCACTGTCCAAACCATCACTCGCCAAATTAGGAGGAACACTTTTCTCCTCATAAGCATATTCGAAAGAATCGAACATCTTATCATCCCAAGTACTGTCATCAAGTCTGAAATAAAATAATAGAGGGTTTATTTTCTTTGTTTGGTTAATTTTTAACACCCAAGTTTGTACATAAATTTCTCACATATTTATGTTATTTAAATACGAAATTACTAGAATAGAAGATTTTTCTGAAAAATATTCAAAATTGAAAACATATCTAAAGATATATGTAAAGAGTTAATATGTAAAAGAGTAAAACGGTTAAACGAAAATAAAAAGTGAACAACCTGAATTAACTTTTGATTTAATAATCGGATTTTTACATGATGATTTGAGGGCCTAAAATTGAATATGTTAATTAATTAGTTCTCCTGAACAAACTATTGAGATTATATTTTCACGATTGTGGCTACTCTAATATTTCAAGAGTTAAAAATCTAAATCTGTTGAGAAAAACCATGGTTATTTAGTGACAGTTCATTTGTTTGATTTCGCATCTGAAATATTGTATGCAGTAATTAGTTAACATATTTAAAATGATTATTTCAAAAAATTGAGGAGTCTTTGTACGTGATAATCCAAACATTAGATCCAAAGTTAATCAGAATATTCTATTTTTATACCCACTGTAAACACTATAACATTGAAATCTATAATAAAATAGATTTAAGCATTAACTTTAATAGTTCACTTTCCAAATGGTCAGTATTTAATTTTTTAATTTCATTAATAATTTTTTTAATTGAACGTAGACATAAAACTTAAATTAGCAATTGCAAAAATCAGTTAATGGCTTTTAAATGTATTTTAATGCCTTTTAAATGTTTTACTACAGAATTCTTAATAATTCTTATAAACTATCTAGTCTAGTCTAGTTTTTTTCAAGTTTAGTTTACAGATTTACTCTTGCTCAGAATTAGTTTTCTTTTCCATTCAATAGTGATAATAAAACTACATTTTTTTATATGTCAAAATATTAAAAAAGTATACAAGAGAAAACTTATTGTATATTTACGAATTACAATAAGTTTTCTCTTGCATACTTTTACAAAAATCAGTTACTGCGTTTTAAATGTATTTTAATGCCTTTTAAATGTTTTACTACAGAATTCTTAATAACTCTTATAAACTATCTAGTCTAGTGTAGTTTTTTCAGATTTAGTTTATTGATTTACTCTTGCTCAGAATTAGTTTTCCTTTTCCATTCAATAGTGGTAATAAAACTACATTTTTTTATATGTCAAAATATTAAAAAAGTATACAAGAAAAAACTTATTGTATATTTACGAATGTAACATAGATAGATATACCTATGACTTCTAACAACATTCTCAGGGACACTTTTCGGAAACCACTTGCTAATGATATTCCAAAAATCAAACGTTGATTCAGGTAGAATATTTGGCTCCACAGTATCGTTAATCACACTGTTTGACACATCAATTCCCCCACTAAAATGAAAATATGGTGTTATTATCTTTGCAACTTTCTTTACTTATTCTTCATTCATGTTTTCACTTAAAGATTTATGTGTGATTTATTTGATTAAAAAGATGTAAAGGATTCCTAAACTAGAAGAAAAAAGTAATTTAAAATTGTTTTTAAAAATATTCGAAATTTTTTTAGAAATTAAAGCAAAATAAACATTTGGAAAGTAAAATAAATAAAATACATAACCTCGTTGTCAGCTCACACGATTATATTTCAGTCGTTACAATGTAGATTTTAAGTACAATTTACAATGCAGCCTTCCTAACATCTGAAATTCGAGGTCAATATTCAATCCCTTAAGGATTCAAAGATATACGTAATGCAGTTAAAATACTGAACATTTTTTGTTGTGATATGAAGCTGGATTTGCTTTTTTTTAACTGCAGAGTTGTTGCCATGAAGAAAGAAACCTTGATAAAGTTCATTTATGTTTTTTTTAAAAGAGCATCTAATATAAAACATAAAAAAAACAACTTCAAAATATCTAAAATTGAAATGATTTTTCCGTCAAATGCTACAAATTATGTAAGAATTTGTAATATCAAGTCAATCCAGAGAAAGTCCTGATTTATAATAATTATTGTTGGATGGAAAAAAAGGAAGTAATAGCAATGGGGCTGCAAAAACGAGACATTATCTGTGAGAAAAGATGTTTTTTCCTTAAAAAACAGTTGTGGTCGATGGTAACTGAAGAGAAACAGTATACTGGAAGCAATGGTTGCTTCCAGTATACGGCATGGTCTATTACATAATACTTCAATAAAGTACATGAATTTTAAATAAATATTTTCTTCAATTAAATTTTGTTAATAAGCTATTAAATTAATCAGAAAAGAAAGTTATCCATTTTGACTTCTACAAATTATATTTATAATACTTATTTTGGCTTAAAAATAAATCTTAGTACTTTTGAGCCACAATATTCTCTTTTGATTCAGAATGTGTTTCTTCCAAATCTTTTTCCAAAGATTCCTTCTTTGCACTTTCCACACTAAAAAAAGTAAAATAATATTGTTTTTATTATTTAAGCAGATAACTATACATACATTTAAAGGAAAAGATTTTATTCTATTAAATTAATTAAAAAAATATTTTAAAATATTTCGTGAAAAATCCAATTATATAAAAGCTTAGAACTGAAGACTGCTCTTAAGAAATATATTATATCCAAAAAGCTAGTTACAAGTTAAAAACTGTAATTTTTTCCTAAAATTAAAAATGAAATTGAAAATGAAAATATGTAAATTAAAGCAAGAAATTTAAAATATTATTCATTTCACTAATTAATGATAAATTTAAATTAGGTTTATAGTTTAATTAAACTCAATATTTATTTTACCTAACATACATTTTGCAGCTCTGAAATCACATCCTTTTTAATTGAAATATATCCGGAAAAGAAACAATTAAAAAAAGATTTTTTAAACTAATTTCAATAATGTAACTTTATAATTTGTATAATTTAAATTTTTGAAAAATCTTCTCAATATCTCACCCTTTCTTCCTTTTCTGTGAATGCATTTGAACTTTTCAACTCCATTCATAAGACGTTGAACTGTAAAAAGTATTTCTGTTCCTTTCTTTAAATTTACTTCTTGGTTATAAAATTATGGAAAAGTGATAGTGGAAGGTCTATTTAAGAAACGCAGTAATAGGGGGGGAAACGGGGTTCGTACTTAGATTCAACTTTACATATTACATGAGAATCAAGAGGTGCTTAAATTTTTTTCTTTCTTTTTATGGTACAGAGTAATTAAAGAATTGTTTGTATGCGGAACAAAAATTATTTTTGAAAGTTTTATTCATACCATTCACCATTGTCCCCAGACTTTTCAGAAACACATTCTTCAGTATAGATCAATTGTTTAGAACCATCGTCCCACATAAAATCTCTGAAACAATAATAAAGTTTTTTTTAATGTTTACAGTTGCCCATATTTGAAGTATTTATCAGCGTATATTTTTTCTAATATTCTTTTATTTATGCAATTAAATTAAAAGATTTATTTAATGAGAAAAGGGACTTTTTTTAGTTTTGATTAAAAGTTACTTGTTTTTACTACAAGTAAAAATTATTTTCATAAATTCTGTAATGAAAAAGTGTTAAGTATAACTCCAAAGAGAGAACGTATTTTTTTAAAATTATTTTAAAATTTTGTTTATGCTTTAACGCGAAAAAATTAATTTATATAGATTAAATCTTATTCAACTATAAATTCTTTAATTTTTTTTTTAAATAGACTAAGGAAATAATACTTGTTACTAGTATGTTATTTTACGTTCGTATCAAAACAACGTATACTGTAAAACAGAACAGATAAATGCTAAAAATGTTAAAATTGTTGAACAGTCAAGTAGTTGAAAAGTACAAAATAATTTCCCTTTTTTTTCATTGCAAGCACTAGTATTTTTTTTTATAAATTATTTCAAATAGTAGTTTTAAAGCATAATTTTGTGCTTAAATTGAAACATAAAAAATATAAATCAAATCATTTTGTCCGTAAAGGCCACAAACGATTTAGGGATAGATTGATTTATCTGGAAGTGGCAAGCACTTCTGAAGTTTTTGAAGGCCACAATTTGTATTTTTAAATTCATCTAAGATACTAATACCTTTTTAATTTTAATAAAAATAATTATTATTTAAAATTTTTATAGATACCTGTTGTTTTCAACAACTTCATCTCCCAATATAGGATGGAAACTAATTTCCTCACATTTGCATCCATCAAATTCAACCATCGAGTCATCCAACACTCGTTTATCACGTCTATAAAAATACATATGGTGTGCCGTTAATTAAATTCTAGGTTTTGTACGAGACGTTATAACAGGAAAATAGTTTTTTAAAAAATAAATACAGTGCAAATGCGACAATTTTGTAAAATTTGCCATTTTGAATTCTTATGACTGTAAGTAATTTTAATTACTGATATAAAATTACGAATAATATTTTTAAGTATTCCAATTAATTAAGTACATATTTTTAGTAAAAGAACATATATGTATCGAAATAAGTATTTTGAAGAGAAAAAAATTGTTAATTCCTTTCATTCTTCAGCTACATTACTAAGTTCCAACCTACTATACTTCCTACTTTACTTTAATTAAATCAACTTTAAGAGAAAAGAATTTTTATTAAAAATAGTGTTATACGTAATACACAATAAAGCTTATGAAGTATGCAAGCGAGATTTAGTGCTACAGGGGATGATTTCGTGATACAGGTCAATAACGCAATGCCGCACAGGGCTTGTATTGTGGATGATTGTAGTCAGGATTAAAGAATTCAGCACATAGAGTGGCCTTCTCGATCACCGGATTTGAATTCCATCGAGCATGCAGGGAATGCTTTAGAAAACGTGTAACTGCTTTTAATCTTTCTCCTACCATGCTTGCAACTTTGCAAGAACAATGTCTCCACTACCAACAAAACTAGTAGACCACTTAATTGAAAGTATCACTCACATCTGTATGTACCGTATATTTGGTATAGGAAATTATAGTCCATTCTGAAAGTGCGTAATCTATTTAAACCCGCACTTGGTGTATTCATTTCATACGTATGCTAATGTCTGTAAAATCATAACTGTCTGGTGAATACATTTTATGTTGTATTATACATTATTATGTGCACTATTTTGGGGACAATTTTATTTTTGATTATATATGTTAGACTTTAGGTTAGGGTCATTTTCACGATTTTTCCCTAATATGATGAGTTTATGAGGATAGATTTACATATAAGGACAGAGTGTTTTACAATGACATTTCAAGTAACTGATTTGATTTAAATAAAATTACGATACCTCCAACCAATCATATTCCAGATTGAAAAACCAGGTCCAGATAGAAATTCTGGCCCAGCATGTCCACTTATCCCATCATCTTGAAGACCTAAGTCTTCCCTAAAATTATAGTAAGGTATTTCAANTTTTGATTTTGCTTTAACGCGAAAAAATTAATTTATATAGATTAAATCTTATTCAACTATAAATTCCTTAATTTTTTTTTTAAATAGACTAAGGAAATAATACTTGTTACTAGTATGTTATTTTACGTTCGTGTCAAAACAACGTATACTGTAAAACGGAACACATAAATGCTGAAAATGTTAAAATTGTTGAACAGTCAAGTAGTTGAAAAGTATAAAATAATTTCCCTTTTTTTTCATTGCAAGCACTAGTATTTTTTTTATAAATTATTTCAAATAGTAGTTTTGAAGCATAATTTTGTGCTTAAATTGAAACATAAAAAATATAAATCAAATCATTTTGTCCGTAAAGGGCTCAAACGATTTAGGAATAGATTGATTTATCTGGAAGTGGCAAGCACTTCTGAATTTTTTGAAGGCCACAATTTGTATTTTCAAATACATCTAAGATACTAATACCTTTTTAATTTTAATAAAAATAATTATTATTTAAAATTTTTATAGATACCTGTTGTTTTCAACAACTTCATCTCCCAATATAGGATGGAAACTAATTTCCTCACATTTGCATCCATCAAATTCAACCATCGAGTCATCCAACACTCGTTTATCACGTCTATAATAATACATATGGTGTGCCGTTAATTAAATTCTAGGTTTTATGCGGGACGTTTTAACAGGAAAATAGTTTTTTAAAAGATAAATACGGTGCAAATGCGACATTTTTGTAAAATTTGCCATTTTGAATTCTTATGAATCTAAGTAATTTTAATTACTGATATAAAGTTACGAATAATATTTTCAAGTATTCCAATTAATTAAGTGCATATTTTTAGTAAAAGTACATATATGTATTGAAATAAGTATTTTGAAGAAAAAAAAATTCTTAATTCCTTTAATTCTTCGGCTACATTACTAAGTCCCAACCTACTATCCTTCCTACTTTACTTTAATTAAATCAACTTTAAGTGAAAAGAATTTTTATTAAAAATAGTGTTATACGTAACATAGAATAAAGCTTATCAAGCATGCAAGTGAGATTTAGTGCTACAGGTGATGGTTTCGTGATACAGGTCGATAACGCAATGCCGCACAGGGCTTTTATTGTGAATGATTATCGTCAGGATTAAGGAATTCAGCACATAGAGTGGCCTTCTCGATCACCGGATTTGAATTCAATCGAGCATGCATGAATGCTTTAGAAAACGTGTAACTGCTTTTAATCTTTCTCCTACCACGCTGTCAACTTTGCAAGAACAATGGCTCCACTTCCAACAAAACTAGTAGACCGTTTAATTGAAAGCATCACTCATATCTGTATGTACCGTATATCTGGTAGAGGAGATTATATTCCATTCTGAAAGTGAGTTTTCTATTTAAACCTGCACCTGATGTATTCATTTCATACGTGTGCTAATTTCTGCAAAACCATAACTGTCTGGGGAATACATTTTATGCTGTATTATACATTATTATGTGCACTATTTTGGGGGCAATTTTTTTTAATTATTAATTATTATACTTTAAGTTAGGTCATTTGCACGATTTTTCCTTAATATGATGAGTTTATGAGGATAGATTTACATATAAGGACAGAGTTTTTTACAATGACATTTTAAGTAACTGATTTGATTTAAATAATATTACGATACCTCCAACCAATTATATTCCAGATTGAAAAACCAGGTCCAGATAGAAATTCTGGTTCAACCTGTCCACTTATCTCATCATCTTGAAGACCTAAGTCTTCCCTAAAATTATAATAAAGTATTTCAAATTTTTTACGATTTATATATATATTAAGAAAAAGAAAATTCAACTTTCATTATAGTTTTGGCATATTATATATATTTTTCTTTTAATACATCAAGAAATTCAGATTTTATAAATCTGAAAACAACTGAAAAGCGGTACTTCATCCAGTTCAGACCTTTGATCAACATTTCAGTGATAATATCTTCACAGGAAATGGTAGGTGATTCGATTAGTAATCATTCTCTTTAGTAATATGAAATCGCAATAATTTTAGCTTAACAGGTAAAAAAAGAATTATTGAATTTCTTCATGAGATGCAGATATTCAGTAGAAACTTGATTACCCTAGATAGCTCGAAAGTGGTTCCAATATTCCACTCATTCACACATCCGAAATTGACTTTTTTTAAGAAGTAGCGATAGTATATCACATTTATGAGTTGTTGTAAAACGTGTACAACATTGATATTTCAAATAGTTTTTAATACTATAACTGAATGAAGCAGAAACGAGATGGTAAATGAATGAAATGAATAAATGAAACATATGAATAAATGAATCAAAACTGATAGTTCTGAATAAATAAAATTCTATGCTATATCTAAAACTAACAGAGTATTTTTACCAGCATAATCAAATATTCAGTTTGCGAGTAGTATGAAATAAAACACTTTTAATGCTAACTGCCTATATTAATCAACCGTAATATTATTGCTTTGCAATTTTTGAACTTGTATAGTTTCTTTACAAAACAGCAATATATCTTCATTTTCTATTTATGCATTAAAGAAAAGTTTTATTTATGACGAAATTCTAACACAGCTAATTTCTATAAAAGTACTCACTCAATATTATCCAATTCCTCATCAGCTGCATTATTAGTTTCCTCTGAAGCTAAAAATAAATTAGAAATGTACTTTTTATCTAAATTTTTCTTGATCGAAATTATATTAAATCATACATATAAAATGTTTGGCTAAGAAAAGTTTAAAACTCTTCATTTTAGAAGCTAACAGTATGGGAGTAACCATGTAATCAGTATTGCATATCGGCTAGGAAAATTGGGACCTATTGTTCAAATCTGTATGGTTTCAAACCACAGTCGAGAACAGAACTTTTGTCCAACGCAATAACTTAGAAACATTGCTATCGTGCTGTTTAGACAAGACAGATATCTTTAAGTTTGAATTTAAACAGCATAAAGTTTTTATGCATAACATTATTATATTTAATATTTGAAAATTGTGTGAAACATACTATGTTAGATTAAGCTTGCTTTTAAGCAAAAATAATCTTTGAGAGAATCAGTCACAGAAAAATTTACATTTTTAAAGTTAATCCTGCTGATTGACTCTGCAAACTCTGCTGCCGGGAACAGACATATTCTTATCACATTGGAAAAAAAAAGTTATTTAAAGTTAAAAGATTTAAAAAAGTGCGTGGTTTATGCATACCTGCTATTTGAGGAAACTTTTGCACCTTTTGGAGCCAGTAATTTAATACCGTTCGGTTATATAGAAAACTCATAATTAAATATGAAAATCGCAGTGAATTCAAGCACATTCACCAAGTAAAGTTCAAAAGAGAATGATTAAAAATAATTTTATGCCTCTTTGTTGCCATTCTTAAAAATTTATGTATTGTTAACAACAATGATTGAAAATATTTTAAACAATGTCTCTTTTTTATTTTTTCATAGTTTGCTATTATTTTCAAGAATGGAAGTATTGTTGCAAATCTTAAAAAAAGATATTTTCGTATTCGGTATTAATCTTAAAAAAAAAGATAGCTTTGCATTGTTGGTAAACCGAAGTTCTCCACTTTCGACAGAAAGAGCTTTATACTTAACTATTTAAAACATTTTACTATGAGTTTTCAAGCAACTAACAGTATTGAGTAGTTTTTGTTTCATTTTATGCCTTAAAATGTGTTCAATTAAAATTAGTTACACATTTACGAAATTTAAGATTGTAAGTTTTTTTGATACAGGTAATTTGAAAAAACTTTCAAAAATACCTATATTACTAAAGATGTAAACTTTTCTTAATCAGCTCTATTTACTTCAGTGTAAAATGAATCAAGTTCACTTATTATTAATTTATAAGTTACTTAATAATTAAGATATTTGAGCACATATAATTCTCTGCATATTAGCAAGAGGAAAGTAGAATTTTGTTTTGTGTAAAAGAGAGCTTAAAAGTGGTAGCTTTTTTTGCTATTGAAAATTATTAAATACTGACACTCATAATGATTTAATTGTGATTGGTAGAAAGAAGTTTGACCAAAACTGATTTTTTTAATTAAAATGCACTAATTTTTTTAACCCACACCGAATTAATTAAATTATTCTCATCAAAAATTAGATGAGGTTGCAAACAGACTCTGTGTAATTTGTGATTTATTGCTCCAAGTGTTTACCTCTATCGAAGAAACACAGTTAATACATTTTCAAAACCTTTGTGTCATATTATTCATACTTTAGTTCCTTCATCCTGCATTTTTTCTCTCGTTAGAATTAGTTAATCCTCGCACACCGGAGCTTTCCCGTTAACACGAATGACTTGCTAAGAACTATAATAGACCCTGTTTGTTTTTACTAAAATATTACGGACACTGATAGTTTCGGACTATATAAGGGTAAAGATGTTGTAATAAATAGATATTTCAAACAAAACTGTTTAATTGAGGCACTTTTTGATTCAAAGTAAGTATATAAATTACTTTAAATGAAAAATAATAGCAAAAGGAAGCAAAAACAATTTCTCCAATAATTGCAGAGTGGGGTTTATTTGAACTCAGCGCAAACACAAATATCTAAGCTCTTTTTTAAGTTATAATGTTATTTGCAGTTAGGATATTTAAAATGTACGGTTGGCTTTGGGGTTTTAATGCGTGTACCGTGCACAATATAAAAATAACGAACCACCCTTAATAATTTTTGATCTAATGATCAGAACTTTACGTTCTAGGACTCAATCTTAATGGTTTAAGGGGGGGGGGGCTTCAAATATGCTAATTAATCTGTACCTTAGAAGAGAGATTTACATAGAGAGAATCTGTCCCTAACAGCAAAGAACGTTGTCACGTGATTCAGGGATAATACTCTCTCAAGTAAACCCTATTCTTAGTCTTTGACTAATGGAGGTAGATTATTGAGCTGTGTTTTGAACTATAAAATTCAATTAAAAATGGTCGCATACGGATGTGAAGAAAAATTCAGATAAAGAAGATCTTTTACATTTTACAAATAAGATTTTTATTCTTTTATATTCGTTTTTAGACATTTATTTGCAATTTATATGTTAGCACGAAAGGTTACAGAATGATTTTTATTGGTTTTTAACTAGTAAAATAGCTACAATTTTTTTGTATGTTCATTTAAATTGAAAGATTATGTATTAGGTATTTTCATTACAATTACATTTCATATTGATAAAAAATTTCAGATATTTTTACTGCTTTTTCGATGATGCATCGGATTTGGCGCTTTATTTTCAAGCTAATATTTTGTAAACAAACCACTTTTTATTTTCGCTCTGTAATTTATATCGATGTTTTAAAATAAGTTTTTTTTTAATAATTGCAAGCGAATTTAATTATATATTTTAATTTGTACTTTAATATAATGAGCACTTTTTGGATAAAAATAAAATCGTCTTTTAATAAATTTCGTCATTAAATAAAATAAGAATATTTATTTATATTTATATATTTATTAAGCATGAGAATATTTATTTATTATTAATTAGAAAACTATTTTGTTACATAGGAACAATTGTTTGAAGATTCTTATTTTTTTAGGAAATTTTATGTTTATATTTATTACTGTACATTTATTATTTAGGAAAATATTAACTGACTAAAACTAAATTTACACTGCTGTTTTTCTTAAAAATTGGTTGCCAAAGGTGCGGTTATTTATTATTATTACATATATTTTATTTTCATTTAGGATCATAGAAAGGTAATATTTCGCTTTTTTAAAATAAATATTTTTTTAATATTAAATTTTAATTAAGTCGAGAAATATGAATACGTTAAACAGCAGGTATATAGTATATTCTTATATGAAATTTCGCAATACTAATTTAAATGCAGAGACAAATACCAAAACTAAAATTTGTTACTTTAGTTTAAATTTTTTTTATCATTTTGCGGTAACTCACTAAAATATTAGTCGTATGCATTGGTTGAAATAAACTAATGTTGCATATCAGACAAACTAGGACCCCAAATTGTACAGCATGTATTAATATTAATATTTGTTTTAAAAATAAAACCAAATATTTTGTTTTTATCGGAAAAATAATCAGAGAATACTATCAGATAAATAATAAATAAATATCAGAGAACAACACTAAAACCATAAAGAAGTTAAACAAAAAATGAATTGTATACCCGTGTAGGGATGTACATAGTGATAGATGTACATATATATTATATATGTATCTATATTATATATGTATATATATTTTTAAAAAAATATAATTTAGTAAAAAAATAAAATATTTGAATAATAATAATGTAAAATACATTCGAAATTTAAATAAAAAAACATTTAAATAAAAAAAAATTGTTACTTTAGCTGTTATTGTATTTAAATTTTTTTTATTGTTACACATAATCTCAACAAAATTTTATGCATTGATTAAAATTAATTATAATCGCGTTATTCATATAACAGGCTCCTATTGTATGGTATGTATATATATTGAGAAAACATGTTTTAAAATTTTTACTCAATGTTTTAAAGTAAAGTATTTCCTCAATATTCCGTTGAGGACCAGGGGATCACGGAGGTCTGCTGCAATTTTGTGACCAACAGCCATATAAGTGACTAAATATTCCTATACGATGCGACCAGAAGCTATGAATTTTTTGCCAAAAAGGTTTAGTTTGTCTATCGTAAGAGCTCCTCCCGCCACAAAGTCTGAGGCCGTCTGCTGCTATGGAAACAAGGATAGCTCATTTCAGAGAGGGTAGCTGCTCTTCACTCTAAGGCTAACACAATAGACCGACGAAAAATATTCACTTTCTCTCGTCGATCCGAGCCACAACCTCTCCTAACCAATGACCCCACAACCCTTATTTGAAAAGTTATACTTCGTTACCATAGTCACCGCCACGGGTTCAGCCGAATGACTAGGGGAGTTTTTACTTCAGACAAACTATAAACCCCTTACCATTTCATATTTGAACGAGTTTTCAGAGCCCGAACAATAGACTGGCTATTTCTAACTTAATCTTCTAGGATTTGGGGCAGACGATATTTTAAGTTACAAAATAGGACACAAAAATGTACTTTTTCGGAATAAACATACCTTATCGAAGGATTCGCATTTCTGACCCCTAAAATACAGGGGGTAGCCGCAATCTGGGAAAGCAGTAGTTTGGTCAGGAGAACGGTCCAAAGACTTGACCGATAAAGTTAATGTTACTTTTTACGAATATCGCCATGTCTCGAGAAACTTTTAACCTCATTTAAAAATTATGCGAATTGAAATTTTTTTAGATAATTTTAATAGAAAATCTATAGTTAGAACATAATGAGCTTTGTTTGCCGTTTGAAGATTCATAAAACCTTTTAATTCGTTACATTAAATCTATAAAATCGTTTAAGATTTTTTGTGCGCAGTAGAGTAGATAAAGATGCTGAATCATTAAATTTGTCATTTACCTACAAAGTGCTACTAGACTTTAAAAGAGCATATGACATCATTATGTCAAGTTTCAAATCATGAAAATCATGCTGTTAAGATTTTTTCTACAATGTAAACTAACTAATTTCAAATCGTTTAAGATCGAGCGCTTAGGATTTTTACAGAACAGTAAAATAGCTAAAGCTGCTGAGTTATTAAACTACAAAATGCTGCTATATAATAACAAGAAACAGATGGAAAATTTCAAATCACGTAAAATTAAAATTTATGCTTCAGAATAAGGTAGCTAAAGTTCTGAGACATGAAACTAAAAGAAAAACTTCTACATAATACAAAATAAACTGATGTCAAATTTCAAATTGTGTTAGATCGAATTTTTAGGATTTTCACTGCACGGTAAAGTAGCTAAAGCTTTTGAGTTCATTAAACTACAAAATACTGATACATAATTCAAGAACAAGTGAAGTCAAATTTTTAAATTGCGTTACGTTGAGCGCTAAGATTTTTTACTGCACAGCAAAGTAGTTAAGGCTGCTAAGACATCAAACAATGAAATTCTCCTACATATTACAAAAGAAATTTTAAATCGCATAAAATCTTACTTTTAAGATATTATGCTACAGAGTTAGGTAGCTAAAACTGCTGCGGCATTTAACTACAAAATAGTGCTACAGAATTCAAGAACAATTGAAGAAAAATTTCAAATCGCATAAAATTGAGCTGTTAAGATTTTTCGCTGCTAAGTAAAGTATCTAAAGCAACTGACAAAATACTTCACTATAATACAAAAGCAGCTGATGTTTAATTTCAAATCAAGTAAGATCGAGTGTTTTAAATTTTTGATGAGGAGTAAAGTAGTTAAAGCTGCTGAATCATTAAACTACTACATTTCAAATCGTGTATGATCGATCTTTTAAATTTCATCAATATTACATTATTTTCATCAGCGTTTACAACAAGGCATTGCTCCTGAAAAAATAAAGGCTCTTGTTTTGCTCACAGGCATTGTATCTTGTTTAGCCCGTTTCATATTCATGCATTGAATATTGACTTTAACTCTTTTTGTATTGAATTTCAAATATGTATAGTCTAATGCATTAAATGTCTAGTTTTTAAATTCTAGATACAAACATACAATAAGTAAAATGTTTAAAAGAAGTTATTATTCCTTGAGAAATAAGTTCCATTTCACGCTGGTGAAGGTTTTTATTTTTGTTTAGCTCTTTTATCTAAGTTTTATTTTGTTAGTTTCTCTGTTTTTGTCTTTGGTTCATACCACCAATAGCCTTTTTCGAAAATTTTTTATTTAGAACATTAAACTTATTTTTATGCTTATGGTGCTCTGGTCTTCACAATATTCAACAAAAAATAGTATTTTATTAGACATGCTATAAAAAATGAGTAATTACTATATTGTACCAATTATAGTTTTAAAAAAACTGAAGTAAGGTTAAATTTTATGTTTGAAATAAATATACATCATAACTGTAAATACATACTTTATTATAAGCTCATGAAACAATTTCACTTAATTTCAAGTAAATAAATACAGAACAGTTAGCACGTGGCAATCAATTTCAGATTGGTTTAGTAAAATGTTTTTTGATAAAAATACATAATGAATCGCTATTTTACAATTTTTACATACAATAAATATTCCTGAAGAGAAGTTCAAATGATTAAAAAAACTGTTTCTCAGTATGTTACGGATATAGAAAGAAGGGAAGTTAACCTAAGTTTAACTGGTTAAGTGATTACAAATCACAGTCAATTAAATCTCGAAAAATTTAAACTTTTCCATTTTAACTACCTAAAACAAGTAGTTTGAGCAAATCCTAGTCATTTAGGGTGTGAAATTTGTCTAAACAACAATATGTTTAAAAGAAACAATAATGAATAAATAACTCTTCCTCTACAGTGCCCCCAAGTTTCGTTTGATATTACGATTCACTACACTTATGATTTTTTACGTTTAAATGCCTATTTTTTTACTGATTTTTATACTGCCTACGGCTATTTTTTATACTGATATTTTTTTAAAAGTTGATGACAATTGTTCAATATGCTCTTGAACAATATAGTCACAGATCCAGACCCACTTTGGCTGAGGTATTGAAATCTTTGTCGGGCTTTAACCTACTAGGATTAATAGTCTCCAACACTAACTGTTTACACTTAGGTTTATTTGTCCTTTTTTAAAAAGTAACAGAAACAGAAAATTTAATTGAAGATATGAAGATAATTCGCATGATAAGGTTGTGATTTATATTTGTTTTTTTCTGTTTCTGTTTTTTTTTAAATAACACATAAAGCAATTTTCTACATTTTATATGAATCGTAATATGAAATGAAGAACGTAATATGAATATTTTTCCCAAAAAATATCCAAAAAATAGTTTCTATCAAACCGTACCCAAATGTTTTGGAAACTTTAGTAAATATATAAATTTAATCTTAAAATTCATTGGATCATTTGCTACAAGTATTTGCTTAATCCTTTCTAAAATGAAAAGTTTAAAATATAAAAACATATTCTTAAAGGGAGTCGGTAGGGCATATATCTAAAACTGACCTTTTTCGATGTACCTTTTCTAAGAAACTACTTACGTTATCGCTTTCAAATTGTTTGGGAATATTAGAAATTATATGAGTTGTATACAATGACAATGTTTTAGGGTCACAAGGAATACTTTTTAAGTTCTGAAAGATTTTCGAAGAAGCATTTTAAGAAATTAAAGGTTCTCAGTTCATAATCTTTTAAAACATTTTCTGCCAAAGATATGCATTAGCGGTTATCACAGTGTAAACATGTATATGTAAATATTCTATGAAAAGCAAAATGAAGCAATATCTTGTTTAGGTGCTGAGAAAAATTCTGTTTTATCATTATTGGTATATGCCGTTGGCGACTATCTTTAAAATATATTAAAAAAGAAAGAATTTATTATAATTGTAATACAATAATTTAATACAAATAAGTAATGGGCATTTTTCCAGGAGGGAAAAAATAGAGCAGAAAATAAAACTTAGAGATTAAGTCCATTAAAGCAGACAAAATTAAATCGACTTCGAAAATTGGGAAAGACAGCTTATTTAAATTAATAAATGCAGAGAGTTACCGAAATAGACATAATAGCAAAAAGAATAAGAAATAAGAATAGTTCCCTTTAAGGAATTCTGAAGATTTCCCGATTTCCAGTCACCAGATCCTGGTCTCTCTGAGCTCAACTGCTTTTTTCTGGTGATAAGAGCCAGATTTAATGTTTTTAGCAATAATAACTTAAAAAACTTTTTTTTGTATAAATAAATAATATCTTTAATAAGATAAGGTGCATAAACAATATCATAACGTTGAATCTGTGATGTTTAACCATATTGTGCTGGTGCTTGGGAAGCAGAAAATAAAAGAGAGTCGTCTCCAAACTTGACGCCTTTTTCCAACATGACACAAAAGAGTTTGCCATTCAAGTTCACTTTTGGTCTCCTTATTACAGGCGATAATATAGATGAAATTATTCCTAAGGGACTATGCATACCACCCAGAAGTCCCCCAGCATGTTCATTATTGTTATTACCAATGCTGAACTTAATGCCCAAAGGTTCGTATTGTCCTGCTCTGTCGACACCTATGGCTGGATTCTGCGGTTGCGCGTAGTTTCCACCTGGTGGCTGGTGCTAAGAATAAGATCCAGCTTATTGCTGATGGTTATTTAACCCTTTTTGTTGAGGATAATTTACCACTTGTTGAAGATAGTTAGCTACTTGCTGAACTGGGGGAGGTACTTGTTGAGGTCTTTGGTAAGTATGTTGTGCTACTTGGTTGCTTTGAGCATTTGGGTAGGCTTGGGGCACATTTTGATAGGTTTGTTGAGGAGAGTTGATACTCTGTTGGATGTAGCTTTGTTCTGGAGAAAGATAGTTTGGTGCTTGGGAAGATGGCCTGTTGAAGTCTGCATAGTTTAATCCAATGTTTAAGCTCTCCGTCCTGGGCTGGCTTTGTTGGAAGCTTTGATGTAGATTACCGGACGTAAAATTTTGTGAAATTAAACGCATGGATTCTTTCAGAATATCTGCCTGATTAGTAGTTTTTTGCAGATTTTCGCCAACTTGCACTGTTTGTTTCAAATTATCTTTTGAATTCAAAATGTCTTGGTACTTCCTCAGTTCTTCTTCATAATCGTAGTCCATTTTCCCTTTTTGTGGAGGAAGTTTTAACAAAAAATTTAAACCGGATGCACCCAAATGCATATCATTCATTTTTTCACTAGTATCTACAAAATATAAGAGATTTAACAAAAATTTTAAAGTATTTGAAATCATAAGTTAATATAATTTTGAGGTTTTTCATGGGCTTTCTTAAATTGGAAGTAAATGATGAAAATGTTATTCATTATTTTTTTTTACTTTGTCTTGGCTAAATCTAAATACTCACGATAATAAATAACGTAATTTAACTTGCATGAACGATATGAAGATTCCACAAAATTCCCATTTTAGCTAATAGCATGGGGCTGAGGGTAAACATATACTTGTATCGATTATTTATTTTCTTAAGGTTTTTTTTTTGGAAAGAAAACTAACTCAAATTTGTGTTGCAGAAAGTAGAAACCTAATTCCACTTCTTTTGTTACAACAATTAAATAGAAGCGGACTCTTATTCTTCATGGTATAATTGAATCTTATCCGTTATGGACCTTTCGCTTTTAATAACAGCATTTATCTGTAATTTATACATTTTTTGGTGTCTTTACGCTATACAAAAAGATTTAAGAGAGAATAAGATTAATTGAAGATATTTTAAAAGTTTTTGAAAATAAATTTAATTTATGTACTTTGGGTGATAAAGGAATTAATTTTTTATAAGTCGTAAAGTGGTTAATAAAACCAATGTCTCCTCTTCAAAGCCACCTTCAAAGCCAACTTAGTAATTTCTGACATTTAATTACAATAATTTTAAAAGCACTTTAATAAAATATACAAAATTTCAATTCTATATATCCTATACGGGCTAAAAATATTGGCAATTCTGCTACCTATGATTGGCATGCTTTAAATTAAATGTTGTTTGCAAGATTTCAAATTATATTATAATTTTGAAAAAAGGCATAAATTTCCAAATCATATTAGTAAAATTTAGGTAAATGCTAAAAACAATAAGATATTACTAACAAAAAATATAAAAATATTTACAGACTTTCTTCTCCAGGCATTGGAGCAAAAACTACAAATTGTGTTGTTCCAGGCTTTGCTCCCTTACTTACAGAAAGAATCTCTTTAAGAACATCATTGGGTACGGTAGATGGAGTGTCTGGTCCCGCAGTACTAGCTTCTGTATTGGGGAGGGCACAAAATACACAATGTACAATGAATCTTTCTCTGTTGTGTCGTCAAATTGACTTTGTGGGTGATGGTTTTGATTAGCGTCGAATCTTGATAACTCTGAATCATGACTATCTTGGCCGTTTGCTGTTGGATAGCGACTGTACGCCATCTCATGACGGTTTTCCATTACTTGAAAAATGTCTTCTTATTGAGATGTTGTACTCGTCTAAAAAACATTTACTAAACAATATAAACTTAAAATTAAAACAAATAAAACTGAAATAAACATCATTGCTGAAGTTCCAATACGGAGGAAAAATTACCTGATAAAATTATCGTATTTTACAATAATAAAATTTCTGGTAAAAAAAAAAAAACAAACAAAAACGTAATTCTAGTTAATGAAATCAAAATATACGGGATTTAAAATAATCATTTGGTAAGTTATTCCGTTCATATGGTAATAATTTACCTACAATTCTGGTTTACAAAATTATTGTTCTTATTGTTACACATTTAGTAAAAAAAAATACAAAACTGACAAGTAAATTTAATCGAATAAATGGTATCAACCCTTCGACGCAGATGGAACACCGGTGTCCCTTCTATATATTTTTTCTGATGCTCTAATAGAAAGCAAAATTATATTTTGGTATTTGTAAATTATAAAAAAATAGTCTAATAGTAACTAGAAAATCTATAATATCGGAATTATATTTGGATATAATTCCGATGTTCGGAATTATATCCAGAATATCGGAATTATATTTGTACTAAAATATAAAATTTAAAAAAAGTAGTTTGAAATTTTTTTATTCATGTTCAAAAATGCATTAATAATTGATTTTGTAAATTAACGAAATTTCAATGATGAATAACTGTTTCTCTCAGATCTAAATAATTACCTCTTAGATCTAAATAAAATGATCTTAGCAAAAAAATAGCGAATTTGAAAAAATATTTTTGGAAGTGCCTTGTTTGGAAGATTTTAACTTTAATGCAGTGTTTCATGCTCTTATCACAATCATAAATTATTAAAATGCTAAATACAATATTTTTTCACTTATTTTGACCTAAATCAATACAAAATAATGAAAAAGTATGAAAAATAAGCTTAATAGAAATTCTGCGTTGAAAGTCTAAGATATCATGATGAAATTATCGCATTTTACCACATTCACAAACTTTTAGCACATATAAAATTATATTTTATTTTTAATTTCACTGAAATCATTATCAGAGCTCTTCGGTATTACAACCTAGTTCTTCTGGTATTCCCATAGAACCAGAAATACCGTATATTTAACCACATTCTGGTAGTTTTGGTTCATTGCCAAATTTCATTTAAATCTATCTGCACACAAGTTCTGGAGTTGTAAAGAAAAAATGAAAATTCTCTTAATTTTGAACCCCAGCATATTATGTAGATTTTCCCATTATCATAGGCGAAGCTTAACCCTGTCCCGTCTCCATAAGGAGGCATCCAGAACTTTAGGAGACATCCCATTATCACAAATAGAATTGAACTTAAATAACTTTAGCTTTTGATTTACAGCAAGATTTTTCATTGAACATTTAAAATTATTTGTAAAAATTATATGTGCTGAACAAGAACAAAATAAACTAAAGGGATGATTTAAAATATATGTATTCCTTTCGGTTTCATTTTATTATTATTATTTTATTTCAGGTACTACCTCAAAAAAATTTCATTAAAAAAACAAAAATGTAATCTGAAAAAATGAGTAACATCATCCATTATCTAATAGTTAAACTTATGCAATTTTTTTGAAACTTGTAAGCAGAACCTTATTACGGAAATATATAAAACACAATACTAACAATGAATAAGAACAGCAATCCATTTAAAATTAACATGAAACTCAACGGGATAATTTTATAAACTGCTTAATAAATTTCAAATACTTAGTACGTTTAAGATTTTGAAATGAATAGTTAATGCTAAAGTTGGTGATTTCAACTCCTACCCAACTGTTTTGCCGAAAATGTTTCTAAAATATGTTACATGCTACATATTCAATATATTTACAAATCCAATACAGTAAAAAATATCCATTTATCTAAAGAAATATATATAAAATTTTTAATAAGGAATTTTCACTACACTGATGACTTTTTACGGTTAAAAGCTATTTATTTTCTACACTGATATTTTTTTAAGATTGATGACAGTTGTTAAATAGGCATATGAACATTGCCAACAGATTCTTACCAACTTAGTTGTTGGCATTGAATTCTTTTTTAATCTTTAAACAACTTTAACTGGTTACATTTAATTTATTTGTTCTTTTTTTACCGTAACAGAAAAGTTTGCTTAAGATAATTAGTATGTTGATGATGTGATTCTTATTTAATGTTTCAATTTCTGCTTTTTGAAACAACACATAATACAATTTTCTACAATTTATATTAATCCTAATATGGAATGATATGATTTAAAGTTCAACAAAATTCTCAAAGTTTCCTCCATTATCGGGACCATATATTTGCTCTTAACGTGGCATGGTTTATATGGTGGTATAAAGGCATGGTGAAGAGAGCGTCCAATGCTTAAAAAATACCCTTAGAAGTAAAGAAGTAAATACTCAAAATTAAAAAAAACAACATTTGTTTAGTAAATCACGCTAAAGTGCAGATATATAGTTTAAAAAAACGGAAAACTATTTACGAATATTTATAATTTTTGCGATTAGGAATTCTTTTAAAAAATATTTCAGATTAAAACATGAGAAGACAAAGTTTTCAAAAATATCCATTCATGTAAAGAAATATAAATAAAAATTTTTGATAAGCATTTTTAAGTTCAGGCAATGTTACGTTAAGCTTATGTATATAATTAACATAATCGAGGACATTTCGCTAACCTTTCCTGAGAGTTTTTATGAGAAACTTTTGAACTAAAAATTGCTTCTTAAAAATTTTTAGGTACTTATTTTTGACACATAAGGGTATTTCTGAAGAAAAAAAAATTTACACTCAATTTATAATCTAAAACAAGTTTAGAACTATATCTTCATTGCATCCAAATTAAAACAAAAAATCGCAAGGTTTTTCTAATATGTTACCTGGGGGATGGGATAGCCTGGTTCGTAGGGCACTGGGCTCATGTCCATGAGTTCGTGGGTTCGATCACAGGTCGACCGAAGATAGTAAGTGGTAGTAGACGTGTAGTAAATGGTGACTGGTACACATTAAATCTGTCGAGTTGCAAAGTCCTCCATGTTGCCATAACAAATCATACCTCTCGGGGTACTGATCCAGGAGTCTCCTTGTCTTCTGGATTGATTCAAAATTGCGAGGCTACAGAGTTGAACATAAGTAATCGTAGACCCAAAATTAGGTCAACTGTTCAACGACGGATATATAAAAAAAATACGTTTACTGTAAATATTCTCTTAACATTGTATTGTTTGGAGTAAACAAAAAAGAGAAAATAAAATTTTGAGTATTTATTTCTTGAAACATTTCACGAAAGAATTAGAAAAAAAGAAGTATAGATTATATTAAAAAATGAGCGTCTTCAAACAAATCCTTCTTAAAAATTTTGATTTCTTATTTCGTGGCACATGTGGGTATTTTGGAAAAATTGGCACTTGCTTTGTAATTTGGAACAAATTTCTAAAAATTTCGTCACTGCAAAACTTTTTAAGAAATTTAATGTATCCATTATTGTGCTAACTATGTTAATGCACCGGGTATTTTTTAAGAAAGAAAATTACTCTCACTTTATAATTTGAAACAAATTTAAATATTTTTGTGTCTCAGTAAAACATGCTGGTACACTAAATGTGTCGGGGTCGCCAAAGCTCTAAGTAAGAGTTGGGTGAAACATCGTACTAGCTACAGTGACGGGTGACAGGGCCAGTTCTATGGATCCGGTCGTCGGTACAACGGGAAGACGAAAACAAAACCTAGTTTTGTTTTTCCGGAGACCACATTTCCTAGCAGAATTCCTCCATTTTTTAAAAATCTGGATTAAATCACCCCATCCTAATCTCCACCCAATTTTTAATATCACCATGTCTCAACCTCATGCTAACCATAACTATTTCATTTTCCAAATCTCATTCCGAATCACGAAAATTATAACTTTGCATTAACCGAAAATGGTTTACAATTCATCAACTAACGTCATTCTCAATTCTTCAATCACATAACTAGTAATACATATTTCTAAAACTTAACTCCAAAGCCTCTGTAATCTCACGATTTTATTCATTATCAATTTTTGTGATTGTGATATTCATGTAATTTTGTAACTCTGACTGAATTGCTGCACTGTTATAATTTATTACCACTGGTTCAAACGATATTCAACGCTATCAACTGTAATGTTATCAATCTACCAATTTAAGTAATTATCAACTTTGTCCCACCATTATGCTACTGCGAATTAATTTTTCAAAATTAAATTTGAGTGACAATTACAATGTTATGTGATTTTTGCAACTTAACCGTAGTTGAACACTAGACCTCGTTGATCCAACACTGATTATTAATAATAATCTTAAATAGTTCATTCCTTCTCACCAGACTCTAACTTTTTTAATTTTATTTGCTATATCTGTTTTCAATCCACTTTTCTTTTTTTTTTTTTTTTTACTCCAACTGATATTCGAGTAAAGTTTTTTCTTTCTTAATCTCAATTGCTCCCTTTTTTGTTTTTATCCCCAATTTTATTTCTAGTGTTACCGTAGTTTCTTACAGTTATGTTATTTGTAATCGCAATTTAATTTTGCTATTTTCCATGTACTAACCTTTCAGCAAGATCAGATAGACGAGCTTAGTAAGTCTGTAGGGCTGTACGATTGGGAACTAGGTGCGCGGGGACGCACACGCGTCTTCCGGGTGACGGGTGTGGGGTTTCCGCGTCATAAGGGCCTCAGGGTCCTTCTGACCTCCGGAAGTGCAAGGGATGATGTTTTACGCAGAGTGGCCGAGAAAAGTCGGCTGGCCGGCTGGTCACTTGCGGTGACCAAACAATACTGCGTTAAGAGCATATTTATAGTTAACATATTGGAAGATAATTAACAAATTTTTTATTATTTTTGGAAATGAGGAATTTGTTTGAAACTTGTATTAGATTGCAAAGTAAATGTCACATTCTTTAAAAATACACATGGATGTGAAGAAATAAGTAAATACATTTTTTAAAGAAGTATTTGTTAGTGCAAACCACGCTACTTTAAGAGCAGTAATATAGTTATCTTAATGGAGGACAATTGGCAAATTTTTTATATTATTTTGCAATGAGTAATTTTATTGAAACTTGTTTCAGATTACGAATAAAGCGACATTTTTTCAAAAATATCAACGTGTTTCAGAAAGTAAGTAGTACTCAAAATTTTTAAGAAGCAATTTTTAGTCCAAACAATGTTACGTTATGAGCATACATAGGGAGCAAAGCAGGACATTTGGCAAATTTTTTATAATTTTTTGTAGTGAGTATTTTTTTTAAAACTTATTTCAGAGGAAAAAGTTAAATTGTTCAGATTTAAAAGTGAGCGTCACTTTCGTCAAAAATAAAAATTTGTTTACTCACGATATGAGCACATTTAATGATAACATAATCGAGAACACTTTGTGAATTTTTTTTATATATATTTTTGCAATTAGAAATTGCTTTAAAACTTTTTTCAGATGAAACGTAACTGACAAATGTTTCAAAAATACCCTTATTTGTGACGAAATAAATACTCAAAATATTTAAGAAGCATTTTAGTCAAAATCATGTTATGTAAAGAGCATATATATAGTTAACATATTTTAGTTTGTTTTGCTAATTTTTTAAAAAATTTTTGCAATGAAAGAATCTTTAAAACTTTTTTCAAATTACAAACTGGGCGTCAATTTTTTCGAAAATACTCTCATGTGTTAAGATATAAATACTAAGAATTTTGAAGTTTTAGTTAATTTATTTGTTTAAGTGAATGTTAACTCCAAACAATATTTAATTGATAGCATATTTATAGTTAACGTATTTGAAGACACTTTCCGAAATTTTTATTATTTTTTGAAATGAGGAAGTTATTTGAAACTTGTATCAGATTACTGAGTAAACTTCAAATTTTCTAAGAAATACACACAAATGTGAAGAAATAAATACCCAATTTCTTTCAGAATCATTTCTTAGTGCAAACTAAATTACGTTCGGAGCATTAATATAATTATCTTAATAAAGGATAAATTGCGATTTTTTTTGTAATTTTTTGATATGACATTTCAAACTTGTTGTTCAGATTACAAATAAAGCGTCATTTTTTAAAAAATACCAATATGTTTCAGAAATTAAGCACTCAAAATTATAAGAAGGATTTGTTTAATCACGTTAAGAGCATGTATCTATAATTATTAGGAAGAAGGACAATTTTCGAATTTTTTTAAAATTTTCATTGAGAAAATAATTTTAAACTCGTTTCAACGAGTAACATAACATAAAACGAGTGTCAATTTTTTTCAAACCCATATGTGTCAGGAAATAATTACTCAAAATTTTTAAGGAGCAATTTTCAGTCAGAACAATGCTACGTTTTGAGCATGCATATGAAAATAAAACATGACATTTTGCGAATTTTTTATAATTATTTGCATTGAGAGCATCCTGAAACAAGTTTCATCATATGAAACTTGATTCAGATTTAAAAGTTAGCGTCAAATTTTTAAAATATATTCATAGTTTTTAAGAAATAAAAACCCGAAATTTTTAAGAAGCATTTGTTTAGTCCAAACCATATGCTACGTAAAATGCCATGCTACGGGAGCAGCTATCAGTGGAGTCTAACTCTCTTCCATACTGAGGAAGTTGGGTGTAGCGCTCATTCTGAAACGTTATAGTAAGTAAGCTCATTAACCCTGAAAGTAGGGTGTAGCGCTCATTTTTCTCCTACTTTCGTATTTGACAGTTAATGAAAAAAAAATCTGATTTGAAAATCTTTATTTAGAAAGTATTATTGAAAAGTATTATTACTAAAATAAAAATTTTAAAAGTGTTATTAATAAAATTTCAGTTTCAGTGACAGAATTGTATTAAATATTGTTCAATATTTTGATCACTAGGTCTCTCTCTCTCGGAATTATAAGGTATTCAAATTGCGGTTATTTTTAACGATAACAAATTATTTGAAGATCAAGAGGGAAGAACGGTTAATATCCATTGTTTGTTTTTTTTTACAAAAATGGCGATTAGATCATAATCTGTTTAAAATTTAAAATTACTTAGTTTTGTCAAATCTACAACAATGAAAAGCTGTTATACCTGAGAGTTATTACGCGGAGAGGATGGATGGGCTTGGAGGAAAAACGGTAACGATTACCATAAAATCCGCTCTCCCTCTCAGAATCAACTTTCATGGATAAGAACCGTTCTTCCAGATTGATCTTTTTTCTTCAGTATTGCTATCAATTGAGCTACTTAGTTAATAATAATTCTATGATTTATCAAATAACAATAATAACAATGAAACATAAGAAAACAGAAGCAATAATCGTCGAAAACTGTCATTTTTATTTAATTAAATACCGAAAAAGGCCAAAATTGAAAATTACATCATTTGAACATGAAATGAAATTCATCTGCCTCTATAAATGACAGAAACGATGGCTTCGACGAGATTTCTTTCAAATATATCTCTCTGAAACTACGAAATCAGTTTCAGCAGTCACTTTTCACCTCTAACTATTCTTTGTTTTTCCTCAAGCAGGAACAGAAAAACTTGCGGAAGAACCCTCTAACACGTTTCTTTTTAGTCTTTTTAATCTTTTTCTGTTTCCCTGCTTCACCAATCTCATTTTTGGCAGTCTCATAACAACCACTCCTAAAAAAAAAAGAATCAATGTATTCTAATTCTGTATAGCAAGGTTAGTAAACAAACATTTATATCATATAAAAATGAAAAACTATTGATGATTTATTTTAAATTTTACGAGCATTAAACATTAAATGAAATTTTGTAATGAAATGCAGCAGCGGAGTGTTAAGCATTTTAACTCTTAATGATTTGTAACTTTTAGGTGGAAAAAAAAGATATAAATATTAATAAATAGGATGCCTGCAAGTGACGTAGTGTGGGTATTTCAATCCTGATTGGTTTTTGAAAAGTAGAATTTGTTTGTTCGTTCCATTTCGATTAATCTAATCCCGTTAATTATTAATTCTCTTAAGTGACGCATTCTACATTCTTGCACAAAGATTTAAATTCTTTTGCTGTAGATTTCGAACTTAACATAAAGATAGGCCCTTAGCTATGTAGAACGTAAACAAACTAATTATGCATCGAATTTGCCAAATACACGAAACAAAATTATATCACCGTTACAATAAAACACACATGACTAATAAATCTAAGTTACGTAGAAGGCGTACACGAGAGAGAATTTTATTTAAAAAAAAATCTCTGTGTGAAACGGAGTTACATTTAGTTATCTTCACGTAAATTAATATTCGAACTTATGTAATGAAATTCAGCTCCATCTTAACACCCCATCCTGTTTATAAACAATTAGCAGGTGCTGATGTCTGAAGTCACAAGTACCCAATTGACCATAAAGATGCACCTACTCTTTTGTTTTAGTATTTAAAAGAATTCGAAAAATATTATATCTTATTGCACTACAAGGACATTATTCTAATGTAATTTACATTATGTATCGTAATCGCCTAGAATAAAGATATATTTTTTTAAATTTCAGTTAGAAATAAATTCATTAAGTATCTTTGAATAATTTAATTATTTATGAAGTTAATTTCTCAAATAAATTTGCACATTAGGGTTAGCAAATGAATAAGTAATTAAAATAAATAATTAATGGTGAGAAGAAATTCTCCATTAAATTCTGGCAACTTATTTGTGTGAAGGGGGATATTAGAATCATTAGAACTACTTTCATTGCCAGATGACTCTTTGAAGTGCTTTGAATAAATACCTCTCAATTTATCTGCAATTACTTTCTTATTCTTTATTAATTTAAAAATTGATTATTTTCCAAAACTACTTAACAAATAGAATAAAAAGACCTTCAAGTATGGAAAATTTGGTATTAAACATAGAATAATTGAGTTGAGGAAGATGATTTATAATTAACTTTAATTCCCTTAACTTTTAATTACTTAAATTCACTTATTTATGCTTATTTCGTTTGTGCTTATTCTGCTTATTTATGCTTATTATATTCATTTATTTATACTTCATTTATTCTAAGATAAAAATAAACTAATAAAAATTCTGATGAAACTATTGTAACATTTTAAAAACAAACTTATCAACTCAAACAAAAATATAATACCTTTCTCTCCCCTCATTTCCATAACCTAATTCATGGGAGAACTTTTCTGCCCCAATTTCAGGTTTCACATAGGATGCAATTTCCACATCCAGAATATCAACACTAAAACTATAAAAATCAAGTGTTAAAACTTTATTAGCACAATTCAATCATTTCCGAAAAAAAATTTAATTTATTCGTGCAATTTAAAAGCTATTCTATATTGCAATTTATTTCTTCTAATTTAATATCGCATTTCTGAGAACAAAGTTTTATGAATATTCAGTATTAATGATTGGTATGGATAAAAGATTTTGCATCCAAAATGACAGTCAGTAAGAAGTGTACGTTCATAAATTTGGCATGTTTAAACAATCATTAAAGAAGAAGTAAAAAACTATTTTCAATTCCAAATTAGAATATGAAAAAATTTTAATCCTTTTTTTATGTGCTGAATGCATTTTTTTTCCATGAGATTTTAAAATCTATTTCGTATTTTTCCTGTAACATTGAAAAATTTGAAATTTGTAATTTAATTCCAATTATCATTCATTTACTTTGTTTAAACTAACATACATGATCAATTATATGTTTCTGAGAAATCAAATACTAAAAATTTTAATAAAATGACCAAAATATTGCTAACATGTAAAATATAATAGAACAAGAGTAATATAACTGCTTCTCTCTATATTCTCTATATATGTGTTATATATATANCATATGCTTCTGAGAAATCAAATGCTAGAAATTTTTATAAAATGACCAAAATATTGTTATCATGTAAGATATAAAAAATATAATAGAACAAGAGTTATATTACATGTTACAAGAGTTATTTATATATATATATATATATATGAATGAAGATAATGACCAAATATATATTTATATATGTATATATTCAATAAGTTAGATTTAATTCAGTTAAAAATTTAAATACCTTTCACCATCCACCTTTGCAAAACCCCGATTATGGGTGAAAGTTTTTTCAAAAATTTCTAGATGAGCAGATGCTTCAGCTTCCTTTTCTGAAAGGTATATTCCAACTCTGAAAATTTAAAAAGCTGTTAAGAACTTTCTTTGCAGTTTTTACTTGACAATTGTTAACGGATAAAAAAAAGCACTGTCATTCATGTCATTTAAAAAATAACAAATAATTTTAACCCCAATGGTCGAGAATCAATTTATCTGTATATCGAGCATTAAATTAAATATTTTACTTCTGAAACCAAATATATTACTTTTAGTAAGTAAGTAAACTCCATTATCAGTAAATATTGCGTACGGAAAGTTTAAAGTTTTTTTTTATTTTAACTTAAATTTAAACATGAAAACTAGCAGAACCACTGTTCAATTCTCACTCTATGTCAGTTGTATGTAAAAATCAACTTCATGTTTTTATACGGAAGCAACAGAAGTTTCGTTGGTTGCTTCATAAAATCTTTTCCAAATTTACATATAGTTACTGAATTATCCTTTTCGTAGCAGTATAGATTCAATATAGATTACAAAATTAACTTCAGAGATTACATTTATTTATTATATGCAAATTTTCCTTACATATAATAACTCGGAAAAATATTTTTAACTTCTAAATCAAAATATCAGTAAATTGAAGCAAATAAGGAGTAAAATTTGCTGTAAATGCTTCAATTCATCATAATATTAAGTTTGTAAAAATTTGAACTAAATTAATGCTCAAAACTTTACAGTTCTCCAAAACTGTAGCATTTTTGGAGTTCAAAATTGAAAAATACAATTTTTTCACCACACAGAAATTTTTACTATTCTGCTTTAAATAAAAACATAATATGTAGTTTCATTTCCATTTCAATGTTTGCTTACAGGTTTTTAAAACGTAATATTCAAATAAAAAAATTATGCATTGAAGTTTTAAATTGTTTAATGGTTGAAATATAGATATTTTTTGAAATTTACAACACTTATAATTATGAGCCTGTTTAGCAGATCTCTCTGCATTTTACAGTTTTGATGATGTTGACAGTAAAGTTGTATCTGAAAAGTTTCCAAAATTATTCCCCATTTGATGCTATTAAAAAAAAATTTATTTTTATCTTTTAAAAAATTTCGTATAAATTTTCATTTTAAAGTTAACTCGCAAGCAAAAAAAGAATGTTCCTAAAATGTTTTTCTCAGAATTAATTTTTCAAAAAAAAAAATAATCAATCTTGTTTTATATTTCAATTAAATAATTTACATTATATTCTAAAAAAAGTTCTGAAAATAATTAATAAAAATATAAGTTTTGCTTAATCGGGCACCACTGTGTGAAAAAGATGTAATATCTATTAAAATGTATGGGAATATTAAAATGTATTTATGAAAGTACATGTGTTCATTGAAAAGTGTTTCGATAAGAAAAATAAGTAGTTTTCGGTTGACGTTGCGAAATTTTTTTATTGTTTAGATGTTTCAGTCTTTCTATAGTTTAGATGTTTCAGTCTTTGTTTAGATGTTTCAGTCATTTCTGGTTCCATAATTACTTAAATAAAAATATTCATTAATCAATCAAATAGAATTCGAAATAATTTTAAAAGTATTTAAAAGCTGAATTTATGTTCTTGGAAATTTTTTTTGTTACCAAGTCAGGCATGACATTATTTATAAGTATTTGTATAAAAAAATTGAAATTTATAATGATTTACAGTTTTAAAATAATATTTGAGGATTATTTAGCTGGAATGTGAAAAATATTAGGTGATATGGTGACTTTGTATGAATTAAAGTTTTTAAACAAGAAGAAAAAGACAAACTGAAGTTAAATTTTTTAATAAGTTACAATAAGTACTTTAGCAATTTTTTTTTGCAATTATAAATTTTGAAATATCAAAAAAAAATTCAATTTTCTTGGTTTTACAAACGAAAACAATTTTTTAATTTTTTTCATTACATACATCTTTATTGATGCTCAAAAGAAACAAGAATATTAGCAATGTCAACTAAGAATTTTATATTCTGATGATTTTATCATTAAATAAAAAATATTTTGTATGATTTAAGTGTCAAATTCGTTTTGGGTTAAATTTTATTCTAAAGGTTTAATACATACCTTTCTGTTTTAGCATCATCCTCACAAATTTGCACAGAATCACTTTTTTCTGCGAAATATGATGCTTCAGAATCTACATTCCAATAAATATGCCTAAAATAATAAAAGAAAATATTTTTAATTTTTCTTATTTTTCGAGGTAGCTAAAAATTTTGAACAAGTGCTTTTATTCCCTTTTGTCATTAGATCAAGATATCTTTTTTATAATCAAATATTATTATTTTTTAATTATAATGAAAAGAGCATAACACTTAAGTAATAAAGAGTTTTCTGCTTCAAATTTGAAAAATAAAAAAATGCTTAATCCTTATAACAAGCACAGAAGTCCTCGACCGCATTTTTTTTTAAATGAAATTGTGTTTGATTGTGAAAAATATTCTTTTCTTGATTAATTTATTTTCATTTTTTAACTGTTCTAGAATTACTTAATAAAATTAATGCATAGATTTAATAATAAATTTTTATTTTATGCGCTTATCTGAATAACATTTTCTACATTTTTATAAATTTATGACATAATGACAATTCGTAAGCATGTAAATAAACATTTAAAGACTAGCCATTAAATAGAAAATGTTCAGATATATGCATGCATATATAAATAGGTTTTTTTTTTCTTCAAAAATTTAAATTTTTTTCATTCCATGCAACCATCATTTATTTTTTGAAATAATTAATTTAAATGTATTTAATACCGAAATGAAATATTATCCTTAGTACAACTTATGACATTGAAAAATATGTGTCTTTTTTTATTTTAATAATAATCGGAAACTACTATTCATATACATAAGTACTAATTATAATTCGAATACCTGCACTTTAGAAATTATTGCTTTGTTAATATAATAATTTTAATGTAAGAAAGAAACTAAGGAATATATATATTAAAATAATTTTTTTTAAAGAAAATTTTAATTTAAAATTTTGCATAAATACCTTTCATCATCAACAACCTCACTCGCCAGTTTAGGAGGGACACTTTTCTCCTCATAGGCATATTCGAAAGAATCGAACATCACATCATCCCATGTACTCTCATCGAGTCTGAAGTAAAACAATACAGAGTTTATTTCTTTTTGTTTGGTTAAATTTTAACATTTAAGTTCATACATAAACTCTTCACTTATTTATGTTATTTAAATAAGAAATGTAAATTACTAGAATAGACGAGTTTTCTGAAAAATATTCAAAATTAAAAACATATCTAAGGTTTAGCAAGCTTAAGAACAGCCTTTAATTATTTTTGTAGCTGAAATATGTGAAAGTTTTAAATACAGCTGTTAAACGAAAATAAAAAGTAAACAACCTCAATCACCTCTGTTCTGATTTGTTTGAGGGCCTAATATTGAAAATGATAAATAATTAGTTCTCCTGTCGAAATTATTGAGACTTTATTTTCAGAATTGTGGCTAAACTAACATAATGAGAATTAAGAATCCAAATCTATCGAAAAATGCTGTCGTCCGTATTTGTATCTTAAAATATCATATACAGTTATTAATTAGCAAAGTTATATGTAAAATGATTATTTTGAACCAATAAGGGTTCCTAGTATGTGATTATCTAATAATTATAACCAACGTTATTCAGTATATTCGGTTTTTGAATGCACTATACACATTGTTACAAAGTATACTGTAATAAAATAGATTTAAGTATCAGCTTTAACAGTGCACTTTTGAAATGGTCAGTATTTAATAATTTAATTAAATTTTTAAATAAATGTAAACATAAAACTTAAATTACAAATTACAAAAATCAGTTATTTTTTAATGCCTCTTTAATATTTAACAACAGAGCTTTTAATAATTTTTATTAGCCTAGTTTCTCTAAAAACTCTTGCTCAGATTCAGTTTTTATTTTTCATTCAATAGTGATGAAAAAACTACATTTTTTATGTATCAAAATATTAAAAAGGATACAAGCGAAGTATTATGAGTTAAATATTATAAATATTATGATGCTAATATTATGAGAAATAAAAAGATAGAAAAAAGATATACCTATGTACTCTAACAACATTTTCAGGGACTCCTTTTGGAAACCACTTGTTAATAATATTCCAAAAAGAAAACGTGGACTCAGGTAGAATGTTTGGCTCTACAGCATCGCTAATCACACTGTTTGGAACATCAAGTTCTCCTCTAAAATTAAAACATGGTGTTATAAACCTTATTACTTTCTTTATATATTCTTCATATATGATTACACTTATAAGATTTATATATATATATATAGATACAGAGAAGGAGAAAAAACAAAACAAAAAAAGATATACAGATTTTCCAAACGAGAAGAAAAAATTATAAATTTAAAAAAAAAACATTTCTTTCAAAAATAAATAAATATTTGGAAAATAAATTAAAATTTCGAAAAAGTTATAATTTTGTCATCAGCTCACACAGTTATATACGGAAAAAATAGTGTTTTCTAATAGGTCATTAATACAGCCAAAGCAAAACATATCTATACAGTAGTGTTACTGTTATAATTATATGAAAACGTATGATTATTTTTTTAAAATTCGAAAAAGTTATAATTTTGTCATCAGCTCACACAGTTATATACGGAAAAAATAGTGTTTTCTAATAGGTCATTAATACAGCCAAAGCAAAACATATCTATACAGTAGTGTTACTATTATAATTATATGAAAACGTATGATAATTTTTTTTAAAAATTTTTTTGCTTAATCTCACTTGTCTTTTATCCCTTTTGTCTTAAAAATGTTATTATAAATATAAGTAAATAATCAGATTGAAGTGCCTTATTAATTGTAAGGTAGGAAAAGATGATCATTCGACGCTCTGGCCTCGATAAATTATTTCTATAATTCTTGTTTTAGCTTAAAAATAAATTTTAGTACTTTTGAGCCACAAGATCATTCTTTTTTGGTTCGGAATGTGTTTCTTCCAAATCTTTTTCCACTGAGTTCTTTTTTGCACTTTCCACACTAAAATTGTAATAAAATATTGCTTTAATACTCATTTAAGCATCTTGCTATGCATTCATTTATAAAAGGAAATTTATTCTATCGAATTAATTAATAAAAATATTTCAAAACATTTGGTGAAACATCCAATTATGTGACAGCTTAGAATTGAAGACTGCTCTAAATAAATAGGTAATATCCTAAAAGCTTAGTTACAAGTTAAAAACTGTAATTTGTTTCTGAAATTGAAAATGAAAATCTGTAAAATAAATTGACAAATTATAAATTCTCTTTTTTTTCTCTTTCAGAGTTTTAATTCATCTTCTTAGTTAATTATTGTTACGTTTGTGAAGCTCTGCTTAAAAAAAGTTGAGGATTTCAATTAAACTTTTTTTATTTGATTTAATGTTTTTTTTTGCCAAATATTGTATTTTCAGTCAGTGAAAAGGCTTCTTAATTGATATACGAACTTATAATACCTATATAATAAAAATTCCTCAATATCTCGAATATTTTCAACAAGTTTTAAATATCAGAAACTTTGAATTTTCTAGGAAACTAGTGAGCTCATCAATAAGCAATTTCGCAGGAACATTAATTTAATTAAAAAACATAGAAAAGTAAAAAACAACAATTTTCTATATTTTAATTAATAAGTAGGAATTTGTTTTTAATTCTTATTTCATAAAGGCTACGATGAAGTATACGAAGAAAAAAATTCTGGTAAAATCTCCTAACTGTATGACAGTAATATTTCTGGTAAAAAAAAAAGCAGAATTATAGTTATTAAAACCAACATATACGGTATTTAAACTTTTCAATTGGAAATTTTTCCTGCTCATATCTTAGCAATTTACAGAAAATACTGGTTTTTAAAATTATCGTTCTGATTACAACACATTTAATAAAATATACAAAACAGAAAAGTAAATGTAACCGAATAAGCAATTGTACTATGCTCTAAAGTATCCTAGTTCAATTGCCAAATGTCATGACCAATTTTTACATTTACCAAATTTTATCACATATTATAAAGCTATATTTTATTATTAATTTTATTATTAATTTTATCAAAATCATTACTAAAGCACTTCGCTAAAAATTACCAAAAATTTTTAATGCTCTCATTGAACTAGAACCACGGTGGTGAATTTTATCATATTATGGTTGTTTTAATCATAATTGTTTTCTTGGTATATATGCTTAAAAAGTTATCCTTTACTTGTAATTTGCTTCATTTTTTTATTAGCAGTAACACTGAAATATTACTTGCTTGAATCATGATTTTCTCAGATGCCGAAATTAATATTTTTTTAAGTCTTTGAAAACCCTTCTTAATATTTCACCCTTTCTTCCTTTTCTGCGAATGCATTTGAACTCTTCAACTCCATTCATAAGTCGTTAAACTGTAAAAATTATTCCTGTTCCTTTCTTTAAATTTACTTCTTGGTTATAAAATTATGGAACAGTGATAGTGGAAGGTCTAGTTAGAAAACGGAGTCTTAAGGTAGAAACAGGGGGTTATATTTTTATTCAACTTTACATTTTAAGTAAGAATCAAGAAGAATAGTGTCAGGGTTTAAGTTTTATTTTTTTAAAATTTTTTCAGTACAGAATAGTTGATATGAAAAATATCTAAATAAAATTTAGTACAAGCATTATTTTTAAAAGATTTGTTCATACCTTTCTAATACTACACCATTGTCACGTGACTTTTCAGAAACACATTCTTCAGTATAGATCAACTGTTTAGAACCATCGTCCCACATAAAATCTCTAGAACAATAAAAAAGTTTATTTTAATGCTTTCCATCGGCCGAATTTGAAGCATTTATTAGCATTTTGCAAGTTTGAAGCATTTATTAGCATTAGCAAATTTGAAGCATTTTTTAAAATTTTCTTTCCTTTATGTCATTAAATTGAAAGCAAATGAGCAAAAGGATATTTTTTTTAGTTTCGGGTAAAAATTATCTTGTTTGAAGTAAAAATTAACTCTAAAGTGAGAAGATAATTTTTAATTGCCTTAAAACTTAGTTTATGTTGAAATGTAAAAAAATTAATTTATATAGATTAAATTTTTTTTCTTTAGATTCCTTTTTTTAAAAAAAAACAACCCTTAGGAACAGATTTGTTACTAGTATGTTATTTTACATTCGTATAAAAAAACAACGTATACTGTAAAACAGAATAGATAAATGCTGAAAATGTTAAAATTGTTGAACAGTCAAGTAGCTTAAAAATACAAAATAATTTCCTTTTTTTATTGCAAGTACCAGTATTTTTTTAAAAAAATTATCTCAACTAGTAGTTTTAAATTATAATTTTGTGCTTACATTGAAACATAAAACATTTAACTCAAATCTCTTGTCTGTAAAAACTCAAACCGTTTAGGGATAGCATGATTTATTTGGAAATGGGATTCTTCTGAATTTTTTAAATGCCATAATTTGTACTTTTAAAACCATCTGTGATACTAATACGTTTTTAATTTAAATTAAAAAAATTAGTATTTAAGATTTTCATAGATACCTGTTGTTTTCAACAACTTCATCTCCCAATATAGGATGGAAACTTTTTCCCTCCCATTTGTATTCATCAAACTCAACCATCGAATCATCGAACACTCTTTTATTAGGTCTATAATAAAAATACAGTGTACCGTTAATTAAATACTGGGTTTTCCAAGACCTTATGACAGGAAAATAGTTTTAAAAAAATTTATAAAGTTCAAATGGGACATTTTCCTTAAATTAGCACTTTCGATGACTATATGTTTTCAGTTTAAAAGTAAATTTTAGTACTTTTGAGCCACAACATCATTCTTCTTTGGTTCGGAATGTGTTTCTTCCAAATCTTTTTCCACTGAGTCCTTTTTTGCACTTTCCATTCTAAAATTGTGATAAAATATTGCTTTAATATTCATTTGAGCATCTTGCTATACATTCATTTTAAAAAAAAAGAAATTTAATCTGTCAAATTAATTAATAAAAATACTTCAAAACATTTGGGGAATTACATTTGGAAAACATTATGTCACAGCTTAGAATTGAAAACTGTTCGAAAGAAATATGTTATATCCTAAAAGCTTAGTTACTAGTTAAAAACTGTAATTTGTTTCTGAAATTGAAAATGAAAATCTGTAAGATAAACTGGCAAACCAAAAATTCTCTTTTTTTTTCTCTTTTATAGTTTAAGTAAAAAATTAAAGAAAGATTTTTAAACTAGTTTCTATAATGTAACTTTGTATAACTTGTAGAAAATGTGAAAATAATCCTTTTAATTAATTATTGTTACGTTTGTGAAGCTCTGTGCAAAAGAAGTTTAATATAACTTTTTAATTTGAGTTAATGTTTTTTTTTTTGCCAAATATTGTATTTTCAGTAGGTGAAAAGGCTTCTTAATTGATATACGAACTTATTATACCAACATAATAAAAATTCCTTAATATCTCGAATATTTTCAACAAGTTTCAAAGATCAGAAACTTTGAATTTTCTAGGAAACTAGCGAGTTCATCGATAAGCAATTTAGTAGGAGCAACACTAATTTAATTAAAAAACGTAGAAAAATAAAAAACAACAATTTGCTATATCTTAAATAATAAGTAGGCATTTGTTTTTAATTCTTATTTTATAAAGACTACGATGAAGTATACGAAGAAAAAAATTCTGGTAAAATCTCCTGACTGTATGACAGTAACATTTCTGGTAAAAACAAAAACCAGAATTATAGTTATTAAAACCAACATATACGGTATTTAAACTTTTAATTTGGAAATTTTTCTGCTCATATTTTAACAATTTACAGAAAATACTGGTTTTTAAAATTATCGTTCTGATTACAACACATTTATTAAAAAATACAAAACTGGAAAATAAGTTTAACCGAATAAATAATTATACCATGCTCTAAAGTATCATAGTACAATTGCCAAATGTCACGGCATTCACGGAATTTATGATATTTACNATTAAAAGTACTTACTCAATATTATCCAACTCATCATCATCAGCATTATTAGTCTCCTCTGAAGCTAAAAATAAATTAGAAACATAATTTTTATTTAAACCTTTCTTGTTTGAATATAAATTTAATTTTTCAAGTCAGAAAATTTGGCCAAGAAGAGTTTAAAACTCCACATTCTAGAAACTAACAGTATGGGAGTAGCCATGTAATCGGCATTACATATCGGCTAGGCAAGTTAAGACCTATTGTTCAAACCTGTTAGGTTTCAATCCACAGTCCAGAACAGAACTTCTGCCCAACACAATGGCATATAATTACTTTAAATATTTTACCATCGAGACTCAAAGTTTACTGTACAATAAACAAGTTATATCGGAACCATTATTTATCTAATATCAAGCATAATGCCTTTCAATAACAAATAATTTTCTACCAAATAAGCTTCATACATGAAGCTTTATCAATATGAAATGTGTAATTTCATTAATTATACAATTATTCAGTAATTATACAATAATTAAAATATTCTTATAAATCCTGAAGATTTATGTGCATTCAATATATTTCTAGTTGCTTTTGGAACTCTTGAAGTCAAAAATCACAGCTGTATAAGGACATATCTAGGGATACTTAAAAATATTAGAACAAGATGTATACATAGTATTATAAGAATTTAAAAATTATAATAGTTTAATAGAAGAAAGTAAAATTTTGTCTTTGTACTTTTTCACGCATCCAACAAGTGAGGTATATGTTCCTAAGCATTATTAGTAGGTGTATTTTCTCTTTGCATTAGATACGACCAAATACGAGTTAGATAAATAAATAGTTCAGAAGTTAAGAATTTCTTATGAATAAAAAGTATATGCTTAAGGGGATACTTAAGGGGGGGATACTTAAAAATATTAGAACAAGATGTATACATAGTATTATAAGAATTTAAAAATTATAATAGTTTAATAGAAGAAAGTAAAATTTTGTCTTTGTACTTTTTCACGCATCCAACAAGTGAGGTATATGTTCCTAAACATTATTAGTAGGTGTATTTTCTCTTTGCATTAGATACGACCAAATACGAGTCAGATAAATAAATAGTTCAGAAGTTAAGAATTTCTTATGAATAAAAAGTACTTTTTTCTTGTAATTATTCCCTCATCTAGCACTGCTATCGTGTTGCTGTTTCGACACGAAACATATCTTTATGATTAAATTTAAGCAGCATGAAATTTTCATGTATAATTTAATATGTGTAAATTATGTGAAATATATGTGAGATTAAGATTGCTTTTGAGCAATAATAAACTTTGACTACATCGAAGTCGTAGAAAAACTTTTGAAGTTAGTCCTGCTGATAGACTCTATAAATTCTGCTACCGGGATCATATTCTAATCATATTTGGAAAAAAAAAGTTTTTTAAAGTTCCAAGAGTTTAAAAAGTTCGTGGTTCATACATACCTGTTATTTGAGGAAACTTTTGCACCTTTTGGAGCCAGTAATTTAATACTGCTCGGTTATATAAGAAGCTCATAATTAAATATGAAAATCGCAGTGAATTCAAGCACATTCACCAAGTAAAGTTCAAAAGAGAATGGTTAAAAAATTATTTTCTGCTTCTCTGTTGCTATTCTTAAAAATTTATGTATTGTTAACAACAATGATTGAAAATATTTAAAACAATGTCTCTCAATTATTTTTTGATAGTTTTCGAATATTTCCAAGAATCGAAGTATTGTTGTAAATGGTTTGTATTTGACTTTTACATTTAAATTATGCATAAGAACTGACATTGTTGGTAAATCTTAGTTTAAATTTCCCCCTTTCAACCAAAAAAGATTTTTACTAACAAATTAGAAATTTTTACCGAGATTTTTCATGTAACTAATTAACAGTATTAAGCAGTTTTTGTTTAATTTTATGCGCTAAAATGTGCTCAATTAAACTTAGTTGCACAATTTTGAACTTTAAGATTATAAGTTTTTTTGAAACAGTAAATTTGAAAAAGTTTCATAAATGCTTACATCACTAAACTTTGAAATTATTTCATTTATTTCAGTGTCAAAAAAAGCAAATTCATTTATTATTTATTTATTAGGTAATCATTAATTAAAATAATTGCGCACATATTATTCTCTGCGGATTACGATTTAATTGTGATTGGTAGAAAAAAGTTGACAGACGCTAATACTTTAACTAAATTATAAAATAAAAGCAAATATCTAAACTCCTTATTCAGTTATAATGTTATTTACTGATTAGATATTTAAAATGTACGGTTGACTTTGGTTTTTTAATGTGTGAACAGTGTGCAAGAAGAAAAAAAAACGGAACACCCTTAATAACTTTTGTTTTAATGTCATCAAGTTCTAGGATTCATTCTTAATGATTTAAAGGGGTGACATCAAATACGCTTATTAATTAGAGCAGATAATATATTAAGTTATGAAATCAGACAGAAAAACGTACTTTCTCTGAATAAACATACCTTTTTATTGACGGATTTGGATTTCTGATCCCCAAAATATAATGGGTAGCCACAATTTGGGAAATACTGTCACATTAGTTTGGTCAAAAGAACGACCCAAAGCTTGAACCCCTTAATGTTAATTTTACTTTATGCGTATATCGCCATGTCTCGAGAAATTTTTAAGCGAGTTGAAAAAATTTCGCCACAAGTATAGAACTTGCTTATCCAAAGATAATTGCTAGCATTAAATAAGTTTTCATCAGTATTTATTATTTTTTGTTATTTTATTGAATATTAGTCGAAAACATTTCGAATTGTAAGGTATAAAATTTTTAACATCATTTAAAAAAATATAATTTTACATGACTAGAAATAAAAATATCATATCAAATCATTTGAATAGTTCCAAAGAAATCAAATTTTTAAAATGCGATTTTTTTAAAAATCAATTTTTCAGGAAAAATTCGACCAATTTTACTCAAATTTTAATTTCCCGAGTTAAATTATATTCTTTAATATGATGTTAAAAAATTTATACCTCACAATTCAAAACGTTTTCGAATAATATTGAATAAAATAATAAAAAATGATAAATATTTAAAAATTCCATGATAATAATTCTAGGAAGTTTTCTTTATGGAATTATCTTTGGAAGAATTAATTTTATAATTGTGAGCAAAAATTCTTCAATTCATATAAAAAAAATCCTAGAGATGAGGACAGCTCTCCTGACCAATTTATTGGAACCATGCTTCCAAGATTTCGAGATTCCATTAAATTTTTCGTTTACCTACAAAATAGTACTACACTTTAAAAATGTAAATTTCAAGTCGTAGAAGTAGTTAAGATTTTTGATGCAGAGTAAAGCATAAAGCTATTAAAAAAATGAAATAATATATAGTCCAAAGGAAACTAAAAAAATTCAATTCGCTTACGATCGAGCGTCTAGGATTCTAAATGCACCGTGAAGTAGCTAAGTATAATGAATCATTAAACTGCAAAATGATGCCACGTAATAAAAAGCAACTGAAGACAAATTTCAAATTAAGTAAAATTAAGCTGTAAAGATTTGTGCTGCAGAGTTAGGTTCTTAAAGCTTTTGGGACATTAAACTAGATGCATGCATGCAATAAACAACTGGTGTCAAATTTCGAATTGTCCAAGATCGAGTTTTTAAGATTTTTACTGCACAGTAAAGTAGCTAAAGCTGCTGAGCCATCAAACTACAAAATACTGCTGCATAATTCAAGAGCAATCGAAGTGAGATTTTAAATCGCGTAAAATTGAGCTGCTAAGATATTACGTTGCAGAGTTAAGTAGCTAAAGCTGCTGAGACATTTAACTACAAAATAGTGCCACATTATTCAAGAGCAAGTGAAGTAAAGTTTCGAATCCCGTAAAACTGAGCTGTTAAGAATTTTTGCTCCTAAGTGAAGTAGCTAAAGCGGCTGAGTCATCAAACAACAAAATAATTCGTTATAATACAATAGCAACTGAAGTTAAATTTCAAATCATGTAAGATCGAATGCTTTAAATTTTTGATGAGGAATAAAGCAGTTAAAGCTACTGAGTCATCAAACTACAAAATACTGCTACATTTTAAATCGTGTAAGATCGATCTCTTAAATTTCATCAATATTACATTAATTACATAAGGCATTGCTCCTTAGGAAATAAAAGTCCTTTTAGATTCACAAAATTTATTATCTTGTTTAGTCATTTTCATATTCATGCTCTGAATAATGAATTTAACTCTTCTTGTAATAAATTGCAAATTTATTATTGTAATGCATTATTCATTAGACAGCTACAGACTGTTTTTTTTGGATTAAAATTTAAATAATTCGATCATTCGAGTTAAACATAATGTTCTGTTGTCAACATTTTGTTTGTTTATTATTTCAGGAACTAATATATCCGTAACAATTAAGTTTGGAAACAAAACATTCAACACTCTGCCCATTTGAATGTAGAAATGCGTTGTCATCACAAGAGCATCTTTCGGTAAAAATTTATAAAATTTTTTCCGTCTTGTTTCTGATTTACTTTGAACAATCTGAAAAGTAAACGTTTGCATAACTCTATCAATACATCTAACAATAGTAATTTTATACCGATGGGAAGCTAAAAAATTTAATGTTTCATTGCCTAAAACAATATCAAATTGTTCTTCGTCAGATTTCAAAATTCGTCAGATTTAATTTTTAGTTGCACAAATATTGTTACCAAGAAAATTAAATAAGTAATCGAATAACTATATTTTATTTTAGGAATATTCCTAATGTAGTTATCCGTGATCTGTTGATGATTAAAAGTTTTAGAACTCTGAACAGTTTCTAATTCCGTTAATTTGGATTTTAAATTAATCCCGAATGAAATAATTAACAGGCATTTGTATTTTTATTACAAATTTTCTTTAGGATAGTCCTTTTGAGTTTACGACTGCAAATGTTCAACTCAGTAGCTTTGTAATTTTGAACCCCATCCAGAACCCGAGGGAACTACTGGATCAAGTACTGGGGGAAATTTTGCCTTCGTGGAGGACTTTTTGATGAAACTAACAAGCATTTTCATTATATGGAAAGAAAAACCATGAAAACCTTCTATAGTTAGCCTGGCGGAAAGGGAACTCTAATACAGGATCTCTCTACCACTAAGGATATTTTACGTCGCACGTTACACTGTGGTTGATGTCAGCCGTGTGAGAAATTCGTTTCGACCAGTCATCACTGGGATTCGAACCCGTCACCTCATCTCCTGAGCCACCACGGCTCTTTGTGACTTTTAGTGGATATTGGATTATTATTTGTGTGTACTTTCATCTAATAATTACAACAAGAAGACTTATGCTTCGGAAAAAAACACCAACCACCGAAACTAATATTTAAAAAAAATACAATTAGCTTTGCAATAAAAAAAGCTGGTAATTTTACTTAAAAATAAAGAAGCAATATTATCTAGGAACTCTAACCTCATATATGATTTTTAGGCCAACTTATCCCTAAAGTAATTTCTTCGGATCAGCTGCTGAAAATTCAACCTTGGATTTCGATTTAAATTTAAGTCCAACCCCTATAATTACTAGTTAATTTGAGGTTTGTCTGTCTTAATTCTTCATAACAAAACTTTCGAATCCCCTATGAGAGAAAAACATTGTTAAATATTATTAGAATAGAAGCATTTTTGAACAAGCAAATGAGTTTCCCGTAATTAATTAAACGGACTTCAGTTAAAGATTCAATAGCAAACATCCCAGAGCAAACGTTGCATAAAGTTGTTGAGTTCCATTTATCTGAATTTTATTTTAAATATTCAAAAATCCTTCATTTTGAACTATGCCTATTTACTGGTAAAAGTAACAAACGTTGATTTTTAATATATAAAAATTAAGCAATTAATTTACGTGTAGAAAATAGAGATCATCAAAGGACTCTTATTTAACTTAACTTAATAAACAGACTTGTGCCCACTTATAAATCGTAGAAGCAGCAGAAAATTTAATTTAAACTTATAATGCAAACAATCAAATTATTCCGACCAGAGCAAGACATTATTGGAGTGGAACTTAAAAATTAAACAATAATAAACTAAACTCAGTGGCACGACAGACCATGGAGAGCCAAGGCCTACTGTGCCCATCTCAGTTTTCTTGACCTTAGGCTTTGGGTGCAGGAGCACAGGTCAAGTGGTCAGTCAAACGTGGAACCCTCAGTGTTTAGTTCCCAAGCAAACAGTAATAAAGGTAGCTAATATTTTTAAGCAGTTGATGCAAAAATTAATTGTTTAAGAGATTTATAGGCCTAGAACTTAAATCTGAAGTAAACATTCCTAGATATCATTGTTTTTTAAATTGTCCATCTTAATTTTTATTTGTTATAAAGGAAATTCATTATCTTTTTTTTTCACTAAAAAGCAACTTGTTAGAATTTTCTTTTTTCCGTAACCATTTTTGAGGTAGGTGACTTTTTTTTTTCTTGTAATAAATAGGAATTTATTGGAGTTTTTTTTGTATCAATACTTTTTAAAGAAGGGTTATTTTTCAATAGATGGCACCACTATGATAAAATTTAAATGCAATCAAAATTATGATATTTCATGAGAAATTTTTATTTATTCTTTTAAAATGGGATTTTTGGGGTAGATTGTGGATATAAATTGTATTAACATTTAAGGAGCTTTAGATTATCACTTTTATGGCGTATTAGTGGGTTTGTAGCTGGTTTTTCTT
>NC_092211.1:73077855-73087108 GCF_043381705.1 Parasteatoda tepidariorum | reverse complement strand
GTTGTAGGAATATAATGACCTAAAATTTAAATGTTTTTGTAAATTTAGAATGAGCTAGGATTTTTATTTCGTAATTGTCTCTTGTAGTGTGAATTAATTGAATGTTATGCCTATGAAATTTAAAAGTGCTTTTTATCGAAAAGTTTAATCTTGAGTATAACCATTTGGAAATTTAAAAGTGTATAAATTGAAATTTTTAGTGCATATGAAGGCATCTGGAGATGATCGGGATTGTGTTTGTTGATAATTTATAGTTATAATAAAATTTACTTTTTATTGTTAAAAGTTTCATGTACTTCATTAGTTAAGTGTCTATTTTTGAACCTGGGTAACCGTTACCAAAATTCAATTAAAAGATCACCCACTGGCCAAAGTTTAAAGGGGTAACGGTACATTCTTTTAAAAATTTATTTGATGGCCTAGCAAAACATGGCCTAACAGATGAGTCTTAATTTGTAGGTAAAATGATAAACACGATAAGCTTATTTAACCCATTTCTCTAGTATTAATTTATTTTCGGCATTTTTTGTATTTGTCAATAAAAAAAATAAAAGCCGTAGAAGAGAACGGAAGAAGAAAAAAATTTAATTTAATTTTTCATTTTTTTAAAAAAAATTATTCAATTAGAAAATTATTTTTTATTTTTTTTTTTAAATTTTTAATCAAAAAAAAATATTTTTAGATATTTTTTATACATTTTATTTTACTTTTAAAAAGTTTCATTTTTTATATTGGTTTTAATTTTTAAAATATTTTTAATTCTTTAAACTAATTTTTAATAGTCATTCTTTTATCCGATATTAGTAACTTTTTGTCCCACTGATAAGGTATATTTTATGGTTTTCATTCCCTGATTCCTCCCAACTGAAAGCAACCCCTTTCTTTCCTATGATTTAACAAATATATCTTTCCATTTACTTACTTAAAACCCTTTGAGGCACACGAACATAANCTTTAAACTAATTTTTAATAGTCATTCTTTTATCCGATATTAGTAACTTTTTGTCCCACTGATAAGGTATATTTTATGGTTTTCATTTCCTGATTCCTCCCAACTGAAAGCAACCCCTTTCTTTCCTATGATTTAACAAATATATCTTTCCATTTACTTACTTAAAACGAAGATTTTACACTATATTGTTGGAAATCAAGCAAAAATGATAGACAAAAAATATCTAGGAATAACAGATTATATCGCAATTTGTTCATCCCTTTTGATATCAGTAGGTATAGGAATAACTTCAAGATTATTATCTGGTGAACAAAAAACTGAAAAAGAATATATATTGGCTGGAAAGAACATGGGAAGAATTCCTGTAATTCTATCGATTATCGTGACTCTTACATCACCTGTAACAATTCTGGCAGTACCAGCTGAGAACTATAAGTATAGTATAGGACATGCACTAGTTCCAGTTGCAGTTCCAATAGGAATTCTTCTTGCATCTTGGATATTTATACCAGTGTATTTTAAATGCGGGGTTTCAACGATTTATGAGGTAATTATATAATTTATTTTTTTAGGTAATTGTAGGCCGGTTCAACTTTTTCACCAAAGGCACATTCGCCGAGTTCTTCAAATGTGAATCTCTTATTTATTTATTTTTATTATAATTATTATTTTGTCTTCTGTATTTTAAAACGGGTCTCAACGATTTATGAGATAATTATAATTTTTTATTGTATCTGGAGTAACTCTGCCATATTGTAAAAAATAACTGCAAAATAAAAACAAATTTTGAGCTGAAAAAAAGTGTTTAATGATAAATACATTTTTTTCTGATTTTAATCGTTACTGCACGATGCAACATATTCCCTTTTTTTATAGACTTCCTCAGTATATGTGACGGCCTACAGCTGCTTTTCAACCTAATTATAAACTGATATTAAAACGGTCTGCTAAATTTCTAATTTTTTCTAAGCAGTTAGTATACTAACAGTATGCTAACAGTAGTAAAACTATGCCAACAGTAGTAAAACTATGCTAACAGTAGTAAAACTATGCTAACAGTAGGATAGTTTTATCTTTTTCAGATCATTTTACTATTATTTTCCAAACTAGCTCTTATTTTTCTACAGCTATTTTATAGTTTTAAATATCGCATAATTAAAACTGCGATTCGATTTTATTGGTAAATTAATACTCTACCTGATTATTTATCTGTCTTTAGATATGTGTCCGGTAAGTTAAATAGCGAAACATTCTATAAAGGTGAACAACTATAAATTTCAACGTTTTTGCATTTGAATATGATTTTAATACCTAAGATTTTTAACTCAAAGACACTTTAAGATTTTTCTCCATTACAAAAAATATAACTTTTGCTGATCAGGGTACAGGGCATGCGCATCTCAATCAAGCTACCAACCTGGAATCAAGACCCAACGTTCGCTAGTTTTACAAGTATTCTTTGTGACTGGTCATGCAAATATTTCAATCAGCATTTTTCAATGATTCATTTTTATTTATAATATTTTGGATGCATTTTAAATGGATGCAACCAGTTCCTAAAGTGCATTTTTTTAGCATTTCATTTTTCGTCGATTTTGACCATTTTGCCAAAAGTAAATACTATTATATGTCCTTTTTTAAATAGGCAATTAATAATTCTTGGTAGGTAATGCAAATTATGTACAAACAACGTCTTTCTAATCTATTTAACACTAGTATTACATACAAAAAAACTTAACACCAGCAGTAATGTTATTTTATTAAAATTATTGCTATCATCCATAAAGGACTTAAAATTATAATATATNTTATTAATGATTTCAAGAAGCCAGGAAAATGACAACACAAAAACCTACTCATCTTGAAAAAGTTTTTGAAATAGATTTTGAACCAGAAAATTGTTTCTTTATTTATGCAACAAGACATGTTCATATAGGAGGGTATCTAATTAACATAAGATATTGATTGCTGGCTCTATCTATTTTGGTTATAAACCACTAAATTAAAGTAGCCAGGAAAATGACAGATTTTCTTGGGAAAAACAAATTATTGACAGAGAGAAATATAGTAACTTTAATATTAAACGCTTTTAATAATAAAACTTTACGAAATAGCTTAGCCATATATGCTAGCATATTCAAGTTTCTATATGGTTGAAGCCAGTTTCAGGTACGTAAATTCAATCTTAAGTACAGAAATAAATCAAATGTGGAGCTTCGAGGGGATTTAAGATTAAAATTGACCAATTTGGAACCCAATATAGCGAACCTTGCAAAAAACACCAGGCACATCCCTCTCATTGATTAAAAAGCACAATAAATCTGTTGTTATTTTATTTATTATTTCTACTTATTTATAATTACTTATACTTTAATAAGTATTAAGGTATTTAAATTTCGACATTAATATATTTTTCATAAAACTATTGTTACACAATGTACTATTATTTTAATAAATGCTTAAAATCATAAAATAAATGTACAAACACAGTATCTAATGGAGTTTAATTTTAATTAACAGATTAACTTTTCATGACAAGCTTTTAATATATCCTATGAATAAATTATTGGTATTTCATTACTTTCAAAATATAAATGTAAAGAAAATTGACTTCGAAAAAATACAATCAATAGACCACTCAGTAGAATTTGATCAAGTATTTGTGAACAAGTACTTTTGTGTGGATCTCCCTTCTTTTATTTTGAATCACTCACGTTATTTCTACAATGAAAAGACACATTATTTTGATTTAAAGCAAAAGATACGGTTTCAATCAATTTAATGAGAGGTTTCATGAAGCAACATTATTCATTTACAATTACCAATCATATAAGCCATTAAAAATATTACCCTACCTCACGAAAGAAGTAAATTAATTTTCTAAATGGTCTTTTTAATCAATCCAATTTCTTTAGAAAACTATTGCAGCTTCAATTTGATAAAACAGTCTTTTGAACATTTGTATAAATATTTCGAAAAAATCTAAGCCTGCAAAATAAACTATAAAGCTTGAAGTTTTCATATATTTAATATAATTGGAATGATTTCGTTAAGCAAATCCAGATCCTCTAAACACGGAATACTTCAAAAAATTTATAATTGTGTTGAATAGAATATTTTATCTGAAACTATATCGTATCATATATTTTTAGTTTATCCCTACTTTCTCTCGCACTATACAAAAACTTAATTATTACGTTGGAAGAGTGTTCTCAAAATTGTATTAAACACATTTTTCTACAAGAGAGGAAAATATTTTGAAGAAACATATTTGCTTGTATAATAGATTTATATCAGTTTTCAGATAATATACCTTGTATAGTTCCTTTTTTTTAGTTCAAGTAATGTATTTTTGTTGAAAATTGCTTTAAATAAACTAAATAATAAAATGACATCCTGAAAATGTATAGAATATGTATGCATGAACCTTTTACCCCATATAATTGCAGGGTACATAAGATAATTGATTTGTTGTCATTATTTTGGTGATAAATTAGTATACATTTTCTGTTCTGTACTTTCAAATATCATGAAATTAAATCGTTCTACCTGTACTTTTACTATCGTGACGGTTCTCAAAGTCTCTTTAAATGATATTTCTAAACATTTTAAATAAAATCTTGTACGGATTCTTTTTACACTTTTAAAATACGTAATCAGTTCTATTACTTTGTTTACCAGTTTTTTCAAATTCCAAAAAATACGGCTACTGTAATAATTATATTATAACAGCTATCGTTATGAATATTTGTAACGATATTTGAACTTAAGTTTCTCTGAATATTTTAAATCATAGTCTTTACTTCCTTATTATTATCATCATCCTTATTTGCGTATTTTGTTTTAGTTTCTTCTACTAAAGCAAAAGTACTTTGTTTAGCAGTTTTTTCAAATTCCAGAAAATATGGCTACTGTAATAATTATATTATAGCAGCTATCTTTGTGAATATTTATAACGATATTTGAACTTAAGTTTCTCTGAATATTTTAAATCATAGTCTTTACTTCATTATTATTATCATCATCCTTGTTTACATATTTTGTTTTAGTTCCTGCATTTATTTAGCATTACCAATGTTTCATTATAATGTCTTGAATATTTTGATACTTGTCTTTAATCCTTTGCTTTCATTTAGCCTTGTTAATGAATCTTTGCGAATATTTTTATTTTATATTATTCTTAAATATTTTTATCCTTTTTCTTTTTTTTAAAACTTAGTTACGAACGTTTTAGTATTTATTGAGCCTCAGCCTTGAATCCTACGGACATTCAGAAGGTGCGCTCACTACAAGCTTGTAGAATTTGCTCGTAGAAATGGAGAGTAAAAACTCAAAAAAGCAATTACTCTATAAGGACTCATCTGCAATCTATGAAAATATTTGGACATCATTCGCTCTGAAGATAATTGGTGTTTTGCATTTTAAAAAGCAGAATAAATTAAGTAAATGGATTATATTGAAACATTATTTTTATCCTCTAAGTATTGGAACTCATTTGCTTATTTTTTATCCGATATATTTAATGGTTAGAGTCCTCGGTGCTCAGTCATTTAAGCATATAAGTGGAGTTGTGTTAGGATATATATTTGCTCTGTTTATTTGGCACTACATGCGTTTAAATTCAAATCGATTCTTGAGGTTTCTACGGGCCTATCGACAAGTTCAGTACATGGTAAGCATCAGAAAGGAAATTAAAGAAGACGTCGCTGTAATGTTAGTATTATTGTATCCGCTATTTCTTTCTGCATTTATGAACATTACAGACGATTATCATGAAAAAAGGGTATCATTTTGGCTGTGTGGTTTTAAACCACCCAAAAATTATTTTATAAGTAGAATTTCTGTTTTTACTTCAATGAGCATCTACTATTTTTCAAAATTTGTGATTCCTTCTTTATCTGTCGTCATTATTTCTACATTTTCTAACAGATTGTCAAAGGCTTTGCAAGTTCAAGGTCAAATAATAAAGAAATCCTTGTTCTCTGAAAATTTCTATGAGGAAGTTCGAAGATATCGTTGCGTCATTGATTGCTGCGAGTTACTTGAAGTTGCGACCAGGAAATTGGTGTTCTTCGTCATATTGTCATATTTTGTTATTATATATGCTGGAATAGGATTTCTGTTGACGAGTTTCAGAGCAATATCAAGTGCGAGTAGAGTTCTTGAATCTTCTTTCACTGTAGCTGCATGCGTCATTGGTGTTGTTAGTTTAGTTGCCTTTGCATCTAGAATACCTAAAAGCATAACTGATGTAAAAAAGAAATTTCAAATGTTACACTTAGAACAACAAGTCACTAAACAGACATTAAACTGTTGCCTAAAAAGTAGAATGAAATTGTTGAAATCTATCGGGGAATTGCAGCCGGTGTATTTAACAGTTTTTGGAATGTCCCGTGTCGAAAAAAATATGATATTATCATCTATTGGCACTATTTTAACATATTGCGTCTTGATAATGCAATTAGAACAGCAAGATCACCATTGATGTTCGTGTAACAGGTTATCTGCTAGAGTAATTAACTTTATTTAACAGCTTGTGATTGTCTCACGTGGAGAAAAAAATGATAAACTGTTTCTATTTTAGCACACTGTGTATTATTCTATGTAACTAAAAATTGCTTAAAAAGTCTGTGTAACAAAATATGATATTATTATCTATTGGCAATATTTTAACAAACTGTTCGTAAGTAAGGCAATTAGAACTGCAGGAGTAACAATTGCGTAATTTAGTGTTAATAATATGTGAAATGCTTCGTTGTAATCTTTTAATGTACTGCCACTACTTTAAAGTATTGTGTATTAATAATGCATCTGGAACAGCAAGAATATCCTTTATTTTCATATAAATAAATTTGTTTAACTGTTTGTGAAAGGTTCCATGTGGAACAAAATATATTATCATTTTTTTGGCATTATTCTGACTCTTTATAAATTAAAAATGCAAGTAAAACAGTGAGACTAATATTTATTTTCATTTAGTTAACAACAATTGACCATGTGTAATGTTGCGTGTGGAACAATATTCTATTCATTCTCGATGCAATTAGAAAAGCAGAAGTAATATTTCTTTCCGTGTAAATAATGACATGATTTTTAATTCGAAAAGTCATTTTGGTTAAAAATATTAAACAGCCAACTTTGCATTTCAACAAAAAGAAGTATTCTTTTTAGTAACGTTTATTTAAACTTCTCAGTCACTTAAAAATTGCTCATTGCAAAATTTTTGCACAGTTTGCTCGTGTATATTGCCAATACACGGACAGCTAAAGATAAGAACCACAGAGCAGAAAAAATAAATTTTTCAAAAAAGGAAATTATCTCCTTTTAATTATTACAGAAATGTAAGATATTGGTTACCTTTCGATATTCGGATTGGTTATCTTTCGATATTAGATATTTCGATTAATATCTTTGAAGAAAAAAAAGAGAGTCAAATATGGAGAATTTATATTTTTGTTCATGGATTTGTTAATATTTTTATTTCATCTTTTGTGTGCCCTGTGATCAGCCTGAAGCACTACATCTGCAGAAACACTACAGCACGGCAGAGGCAAATTATTATAGCATCTGCAGTTATTTTTCATCTAAGTTTTCAATTTACTTTTAAAAAACCAACAAACAAATAAGGAAAAATTGTTGAAACTCTTTATGAAAATATCTCTAAATTTGTTTCTTATGAAAATTAAAAAGCTGAATTGAGAGGGCACCGCAAACAAAGACATTTTCTGTTACTTCCATTGAAAAGTTTTCGTATGATTGTATAAAATTAAACTTAAATTTAAGCACTATAAAATTTTTAAGTATAATTTTCAAGATCTCTACATTTGAAAATTTCGCTGCATGTAGGTTAGAGATTAAGCAAAATTTTTGCAATTGATGTGTTTTCTCCGCTAGGATGCGCTGCAAGCTCTTTACTGTCTCTAGTTCCCGATGCATTTTCAAGCCGTTTGGCTCACAACATGATCATTGCGTTTTGAGACTATCTGGAGTAGTATTTTCTACTTAAGTGTATTTGTTACCTAATTTATTATTTTTGCTCTAAAAAAAGGACGTCGTTTGAAAACCTGTCATTTCAAGACGTAAGAATCATAATTTGAAAAAAAGAGAATCGTTATAAAACACTTATTACCTTGTCAACAATATACCAACTTCGAAATTTAAACCTAAATCATAATTTGTAAAAAGAACTTAATATCTCTGATCGAACAATATTCTAGCACCAATATATGATGGTGCATGGCTTGCAACAAGAACAAGAGTAATAAACAAAACAAAAAGTTTGGTCACCGCAAGGCGATCTCGGGTTATCCATTGGCAAAATGGTTGTCGTCTAATTTTGTTGGAAAAGGAACTTTATAGTATTTTCATCTTAAACACCTTTAACTGAACTGATCGGTACACAATTTCGCAGACATATTTTAATGCAGCTCAGACACATTCTGTGTAAATTCTTTTGATGACTGAATAGACATTGAACAGCCAATCGAGATCAGTATTGGCATTTTCGGATTGGTACAATGGTGTTTGAAGGAGATTGTAAGCGGCATCATACTCCCGTTTCGGATTCACAAGTTCATACATGAAATATAATTTGAAAGCTAGTTTTTTTTCCTCCAGTTTATATTGCGTGGAAGACATTCTACGGCCTTGCGCAAGTCATTGGGTGCGTTGACAATGGATCCTTTTATTCCTAACACCCAGTTCTCGTATTGGCATGAAAGGATTCGAAAAGCCACCATTTGCTCTTCGGTACGGTTCAATTCTCTCAACCACTTTGGTATTTTTGTGAGCGACGGACTTCATGCTTACGTTTGCGATCAGAATCCCTTCGTTTTTCCGCTTCGGTAAGTTTTTGGCCTTGGCATCGTTTTATTCATGCTTCAACTCTAACTTTTGGGACCATGTCAATCAGTTTGGACCTTCCCTTATGAAAAAATCGAGGTATAAATGAGGTATAAACAAGGTATATTTTAAAGGTATAAAGGAGGTTGTTATTTAAAGACGTCGTTGAGGTTGAAAAGGGTGCAAATGAATACCTCAAAACCAACCTCAAATATACCTTAATATATACCTCCAGAGGTATATATGTTTCAACTTGAGGTGTTTAATTTTACATCTGGGGAGAGGTAGATATTTACTACTTTAAAGTGTTTCATTTTCAACCTTAGGTTATTACTTATCAGCTTGAAGTATATTTATTTACACTTGTGGAAGTATTTATTCAACAACCTAAAGTGTGTCATTTTACACTTCAGGTTATTATAAATCAACCTCAGGTGTATTTTGTTCCATCATGTTCTT